>NW_007733833.1:13839-42356 GCF_000696425.1 Galeopterus variegatus
ATTTATTATTATGATGTATTATATTAATTCATTTTTGGATGTTAAATCAACCTGACATATATAGGATAAATCCACTCAGTCATGGGAGGCATTTCCTCCCTCTATTTTCTAGAATTGTTTCTAAAAGTTTGGTATTATTATTTTTCTAAATGTATCATAGAATTATGGTCCTGGGCTTTTCTTTGTGGAAAAATTTTTAATTATTAATTCAATTTCTTGTTATAATTCTATTCAATTTTTCCATTTTTTCTTGTCAATTTTAGTACCCATACCTTTCTAGAATTTTATCTAAGTTGTATAATTTGTTTATATATAGTTTCGTTTATATATAGTTTTTCATAGTATTTTCTTATCAACCTGATTTTTTTAAAAGAAACAACTTTTGGTTTTATTGAGGGTTTTATGGTTTATTTTTCATTGATTTCCCTTTTAATAATTAATATTATTATTTTCTTTCTGCTTGCTTTGTGTTTAGTTTGCTATTATTTTTCTTCTTTCTGAATGTGGAAACAAGTTATTGATTTGACATCTTCTTTTCTAGTATAGGCGATTTCTTATAAATATTTTCAATGTTAACACAGACATTCATTTACATGAGGTCAAGGGCTGAATACAAAATAGCCCTTTTCTTAAGGTTAGAGTTGTAAGCTCCACTTCTTACAAAGTTCAAAGTGAATTGGTTGTTCATTAGTGGCTCCCATCTCCTATTCATGATTTGCAATGTACTCTCTCCTCTCTGCTCAAATGAATTCAGGGCTTTCAATGAAGCTTCACTTTGGTATGATAATTAAGAAACCCAAATTTCTATCTTTTGGTATTTCTTTTTGTGGTTACTACATCTGAATTCAGATTCCTTTTCTTCTCATGCCACTACACTTATGTTTCAGTAATTTATTTCCATACTGTTATAGTCTGGAGGACAGAGATGAGGGTGAGGTAAGCATGTTGCAACTTGCATGTAGAACAGTGGCAAAAAATGAGACCATTTACACTGAAAAACATCCTGCTCTTAGCAAGGTATTTTTAGATTTTATGATAAAATATTTGTCTCTTCAATTAATTAAAACTATATTCCCTAGTGTTGCCTTTATTAATTCCAGGCTGATATGTTTCAAAGAGAGGAAAAAAGATTTGCATTTTCTGAGCCCGAGAAAGAGAAGCAGTAGTACGGGTATGAAAAACAACAGCAGCAAAGACAAAACACATTTTATTTTTATACTTACTACTACTATTGCTATTTTAAATTCTATATAAAGTATCTTAGAACTCATGTGTGTGACAACGTTCACAATGAGTTGCTATAACAAAGTGTCTGATAAATTATTCATTTAAATATTACTGTATGCCTATTAAGTGCTAAGAACTCTACTTGAAATGGAAACAGCAAAGTATAATTATAATTTAGAAAGAGAAGAACAACAAATATGTTTGATATTGTAACTATAAATAATTTTAAAATAATATTTATTTTTTCTTCTATATGTATTTGAAAATTCCTCTAATACTTATGTGTCAAAAAGGATTAAAGCTAAGTACAAAAATCTTTAATTGCTATACTTTTCCTAATATTAAGAGATTTTATTTTTCAGCATCACAGGTAGATGGATATACTTGGCTCTAACCAGAATATGTAAGATTTTTATATGCAAAATACCAAATGCCAGATGTTCCTTATCTATATTAGATGGAAGACGAATATAAATAAGGTCAAGTACTCAGTGAGCACAGCATGACATTTAAAAATATTTCTATTCACACATCTTGTTTTCAGTAACATTTTAAACCTGTCAGTTGAATGCAAAATACCAAATGCCAGATGTTCCTTATCTATATTAGATGGAAGACGAATATAAATAAGGTCAAGTACTCAGTGAGCACAGCATGGCATTTAAAAATATTTCTATTCACACATCTTGTTTTCAGTAACATTTTAAACCTGTCAGTTGATAAAATTAAATGACATTCCCTAAGACGCCAATAAATTAAAACCTAGAAAAAGAAACTACTACCTTAATTATCTTTTTTTTTTAATTTGTGACACGGAAAAGAGAATTATATCTGTGTTCAAAATTGAAGGGAAAACATTTTTAAAAGTTAGATTGGCAGAGAACTGAAACATGACTTTACTTTTCACGAATCTAGAAGTTTGTAATAACTACAAATCTATGATTTAAGTGAGATACGCTTAAACTGACTGTGCATCCCCAGGAGGAAAATTTAAAACATATTTCTTTAAGCCAGCAAAGAACAAAGTGTGTTTTAAATAATGTACTGGTGACAGTTGCTTGGCAGTCTAGAATAAATATGGCTGTGGTAGGCAATGAAGCATAATAAAAATAATTGTTATAAAAAGCATTTTAAAACAAAATCATCATAAAACTACCACATCTTTTATTATTTGCCAAGTTTTTGAAATTGTTAAATTATACTCATCTAGTGGATGACAGGCTCATCAATAATTGAGAAATGTCATAAACTGCAAAAGAATGATTGTGAAGAACAGAAAAAAGATCTGTTTGGAAGCTACAGTAAAATTATTACAGACTGCCATGCATTTTATATATGTTATGTGCTAGACACTTTGCATGTATTTTATATATGTTATGATAGAAACTATATGTTGATTATATCTAATTATGTGAACATGGCTGAGGATGCTTGCCCTTTTTCACTACTGAAAATGCTTATTTGTTCCCACTTAAGTAGTAGTTGGAAAACAGGGATTTGAACTACAGTTACTAGACTTAAAGCCCAGGTAAAGAATTTTTCAAGAGATACTACCACCATCTAATCATTTCCTGATGGACCTGAAAGATATTATTTATTCAATAAATATTTTTGAATATCTTCTTTGTGCTAGACATTGATCAAGGCTCTGGGAGAAGACAGTCAATAAGCAAACAAAAACCCTTGCCTTAATGGAGCTTTTATTCTAGTAAGGGAAGAGAGACCAAAAAAAAAAAAAAAAGACACAAAATAAAATATATAAAATGATAGATTGTGATACACGTTATGGGAAATAATATAAGCCAGAGAAAGTTGGGAGTTGGGGTAGGGGGACAATTTTAATTAGAGTAACCAGAAAAAGATTCACTGAAAGAGTGGATTTGAGCAAAATTTAAAAGAAGATAAGAGAATTTCCAGGAATTTGATCTAGAAAAAAACCTTCGGATTGAGAAAACAGCAAGCACAACACTTCGAGGTGGGAGTAGGCTTGTGTTTTTGAGGAACAGAAAAGTGATTACTGTGGTTACAGAAAAATGAAAAACAAGGAAATGCATAGGAAAAGAGGAGACAGATGAAAGAGGAAGATGCAAATTATCTAAGGAGCTTAGTCCTAGTGATTACTGTGGTTACAGAAAAATGAAAAACAAGGAATTGCATAGGAAAAGAGGAGACAGATGAAAGAGGAAGATGCAAATTATCTAAGGAGCTTAGTCCTTATTATGAGTGAAATGGGAAGCCAACGGAGGTATTAAAACAGAGTAGTAACATAATTTGACATATCTCACAAGGATCACTTGAATTTCTCTGTTGAGTGTAAACTGTAGGGAACAAGGACAAAATCAGAAAGGAAAAAGACTGGATAGTAAGCCACTAAGAAATGAATGGGCTCCCATCAGGCTAGTAGAAATGTAAGTGATAAAAAGTGACTGAATCCTAAATAAATTTTGAAGGAATTGCTAATAAAATTTACTGACTGAGTGGTTGTACTAAGTGAAAGAAAGAAAAGAGTCAAAAATAACTTCAAGGTATTTGGCCTACAAAACTAGAAAGAAAGAGTCACCATTTCCTGAGTTAGAATAAAAAGGAATAGAGAAGATTTGTGGGGAACATCAACAGTTTAATTTTGGGTATCTTTGAAAAGAGATGGATATTAAACACTGGAGATATTGTATCAGCATACATAAGAATCTGGAGTTCAGATGTGAGACCCAGACTGTCATTATAAATTTTGGAGTCTGCTTCGATAGGTTTTATTATTATTTTGGTATGGTAAGGTCAACAGATCAGGAGACAACTGCCATTGAGAAGTTACTCATATATCCAAGAGAGGGGATACATGTCATGCCATAAAGCACTACTTGGGAAGGCACTGGGGTCACACATGAGGCAGAGGGAGGAGGAAGAACTGTGGGCAAGAGCCTTTGTTGCAGTTTCCATAGGAAGGAACAGGTGAGGCAGGGTAAGCAGGCTCATAATTGAATCATTTCAGCAGGCTCTGGAGCATAGGGGCTATCACTAGTTGTCTGGCACTAGGGCTGGGATGATTAGGAAAGATGTTTAGTGGCCTGGCGTTTGAGACCCCCAATAAGGATGGTATATGGGAGGATAGATCCGTAATGGTTGGTTTTTATTTGAAAAGTTCACCACCATAAGGACTCCTCCTCCCAAGGAGGAGGAATGATAAGGGAGCAGAAAGCCAAGACGATGCTGGCATATTGTCAGGTTGTCCAGAACAAAGCATGTTCGGCAGGGCAGACATGAAGCAATTTTACAGAGGCTAGAAACATGGTGAATAAAAAGTTGTCATTGACAGGTATTTTTAAAGCCATGATTATTGATGAAATCTTTAAGGCTGGAATAAAAAGTAAAGTATTTAGAATGGTTGGTCCACAGGCAAAATGAAAGGCATTAGGAGTATCCTAGGAGTCAAGTGAAGAAAAAATTTCAAGGGAAAGGTAACAATCGTTTCAGATGTTGCTTGAGAAGAAAAAAAAGATGAGAACTGATACTTAACCATTTTATTTTAAAATGTTGTTAATTAATCACATCGATAAGAACAGTTTCAGATAAGCAGTGGAATAGAAACCCAAATTTTTAAGGATGCAAGAGTGAACGGAGGAGTGATATCCACCAAAATGACAGGGTAAAAACCTTTGAAAATTCTCTCCTTCTTCATAGACATGAGAAAAATGGCATATATTGAGAACTCAATTTTATGAGAACATAGAAATTAACCAAAGACTTGGAGAAACCTGGAGAGGTTTGTTCCAGAAAGTTGGCTAAGTCCAGGCAAGAAAAGCAAGTTTTGTGGCATTTTAACTTGTCTTGTTCGCATCTCCCTATCTCCAACTCTAGCAACATTGAAAAAAATGGTAAAATAGGAAGCCTGACAGCCAACAGAGGGGGCACAATGTGGCTGGAGCTCCTACACCACCTTGTTCCTGAAGAACTGCCTTATTTGACATAACTGGTGGTTTCCAAAAAGATACTTCTTCCAAAGATGTCTTTATTTGACCTGAATTGGAGCTTATATGCTGTGAGGAAAATGGAGTTAGTTTAGTGAGGCCCTCTACCTCATATCTGGCTGGGTATGATTCAGCATATCCATTGTAAATGAGTTAGGTAAGAGTAGTTAGTGCACATGTGCGCCTATGTACCCCTTGGCTCGTTGCCACTATTGTATACTCTTTGGTATGGAAGGCAGCAGCTCCGAACTGCTGGTTGGCAGAGCTCGTGTCTGAAGAATAAAGCATGTCTACTTTGTCTGCAGCTACTCAGTTTTTCTTTCAACTACCTGACTCAGGACCTGCACAGGATGGAACAGAGTAGTCTGTTATCCAGCCTGACAATTGGTGTAGTTTCGGCAGGATGAGCAGGTGAGGGAGCCATGAGCCCGTTGGGAGGGGGAGGAGATATGGCTGCCCTCAAGCACGTGGTACCTGATGGCAGCATTCCTGTGGACTTGGGCTCCACTGGAAATGTGGGATCGAGTGGATGGGCCTCCCAAGAGCATAGAGGAAGCTCTCAGGGTATTGAGCTCCATGGTGAAAGATGAGGAGTCCCAGAGAATGGCTGACTGGATGGGATGGTTGTGGTTTGCTGTACTGTGAGCCAATATGGACCAGGCACTCCATGAGGCATCACAGCAAAAGGCAGACATGCTGGAGAATGAAGTGCAGTAACAGGTCACCCCCGTTCCTGAAGCTGAGGATGATGATGACCCAGAGGGTGAGGTGGAAGAAACTATGTGTCTCCTTACACCACCTTTTGTGCATCAGAAACAGGCAAACCCCTAGTGGCTTTGCTCCTACAGTTGTGAGACCAAGGGGTGGATGGCAAGTGTACAGTGTCTGTTAGCATCAGTGGATACCAGGGCAGAATGTGGCCTGATACATGGCTACTCAGATAAGTTTCCAGGGGCCACAGTGAATGTTGATGGCTATAGAGGACATTCTATTTCAGTCAAAGCTGTGTTTTGTCACTAGGCATTGGATGATTGCCCCCTCATGCATGTGTATGTATCTCCTGTAGCTGAATACATCTTGGGAATAGATGTACTTTATGGGCTACACCTGCAAATGATGGTTGAAGAATTCCTGTTGCAGATATGGACAGTAAAGCCTGTGCTGTGGGGATGTGTCAAGCACAATCCACAGGTGTTACCAACACCACGGCATGTGGTTAATGTGAAACAGTATCGCCTGCCGGGAGGACATGATGAGATAGGTGCCACTATCTCAGAGTTGGAGAAGGTTAGCATCATTTGTCCTGCACCTAGTCCTTTTAATGCCTGTTTGGCTGGTGAAAAAACCAGATGGTACCTGGAAGATGACTGTGGACTATCGGAAACTGAACAAAGTAGTGCCTCCTTTGCATGCAGCTGTGCCTTCAGTTCACAACTTGATGGATCACCGCATGACTCAGCTAAGAACTCATCATTATGTACTGGACCTTGCAAATGCTTTCTTCTCTATCCCTATCTTGGCTGATAGCCAAGATCAATTGGCCTTCACCTGGGAAGGAAGGCAATGGACTTTTCAAATGTTGCCCTAAGGCTACCTGCATAGCCCAACCATCTGTCATGGTTTAGTGGCTGGGGATCTAGCCAAGTGAACTAGGCCCAGCACAGTTACAATGTTTCATTACATGGATGATGTCTTACTAACCTCTGATTCTCTTGCAGATTTAACCAAGGCAGCTCCAACAATGCTAGGTCATTTGGAACAGTGCGGGTTGGCTGTATATAACGGTCTTACCCTTTGGATATGTACTTGGAAATATCAGCAGTGGATGGCAGGTCACAAACCTCTGTGGGGACAAGCCATGTGGCAAGAGTTATGAGAATTAAAACATGGAAAGGAAGTAAGTCTTTTTCATGTCAAAAGACATTCCACCTTAGCCAGTCCAGGCAATGATGAAGCTGATACACTGGCTAGGGTAAGGTGGCTGGAGAGAGCTCCAGCAGCTGATGCAGCTGGGTGGCTACATTGGAGAATGCATCATGCTGGCTGCAAGACCGTATGGTTGATAGCCCACTGGATGCCACATAAACCTGAGAAAGAATGCCCCTGATGGGCAGATGTACCCTTGATGGCTCACCAGGTGCTACATGCAGATAGGCAGAAAACCCGAGAGGAGGTTGCTCCCAACATGGTGGCAAGTGGATCTTGTGGGATCACTGCCAGAGTCAGAGAACTACAGGTATTGATACGGCTACTGGTCTTCTGTGTGCATGGTATATAGTAAGGCCCCAGACCAGGTAAGCACTATTAAGGTGTTGAATAGCCTTATGCCATATACAGTCGGCCCCTGGTCATAGAGAGTGATAATAAAACCCACTTTACTAGACATGAAGTACAGAAGTGGGCTTCCCAGTTGTCTATTCTGTGGAAATTACATGTGCCGTATCATCCCCAGGCAGTGGGAATGATTGAACTGTACAATGGTCTTCTGAAAAAGGGACTAAGGCTATCCACCCAACCCCCATCCCTGAGGGGGTGGACACAGTGGTTATGGCACACAGTCAGGATCTTAAATGAGAGACCCCGTAAGGGGGTGCCCTCTCCAGTGAAGGCTCTGTTGCATAGAGCTGTAGCACCTGTTTCTACAACCATTCTTTCCAGGATGGTAAGCTGGCATGTATTCTGCCAGAGGGATGAGAACTCCCTCTATTGGTACCAATAACTTTTTTTGTCTTTTTCCCCATAGTATTGTGGCTGCAGGCCCAGAGTCAACTGGAAGCACACATAGATTTGTGTGGCTAATGTGTCGGCTTGCTGAATATGCTGCAGGATTCCTGTGGAAAATCACCCCAATGATGACTATTAACTGGACATGTGTGTGGGTGCAGTTTTTGTGGCTAATAGTTGAAAGGATGGAGCTATAAGGACAAGCCTCAAGGTGTATAGAATGTGCAGAAGATATGGAGATTATGTGAATGCAAAGGTCAATTATCCTCGCTAAGGGAACATCATGGAAGATTCTGAATGTGTAGATGGTGCAGCAAGAGACCGTGAAGGGGTGGAGTGTGAGGAAAATGGAGTTGGTTTAGTCAGGCTCTCTCACTTCATATCTGGCTGGGTATGATTTAGCATATCCATTGTAAACAAGTTACAAAAGAGTAGTTAGTACGCATGTGTGCCCGTGTACTCCTTGGCTCTTTGCTGCTATTGTGTACTCTTCACATGGAAGGCAGCAGCTCCAAACCACTGGTCAGCAGGGCTCACATCTGAAGAATAAAGTATGTCTACTTTGCCCACAGCTGTTCAGTTTTTCTTTTGGCTACCTGACTCAGGACCTGCACAGGACGTGGCAGAGGGATCAGTGATCCAGCCTGATGTATGCTAAAAAAGCCATTTCTCTGAAAATGTTAATTGAAAACACTTGGAGTTATTGTTTGACTTTGTAGCTGCCTAAGGCTGTGAATAACAACTAGGGCAAACAATAGACTAAGCAAAAAGTTTGGAAGGAAAATACAGAAAATAAGATGTCTATTAGGAGTTTGAAAAGCTCTGACATACTCCTGGAAATGTAGAAGTCCACAGATATGTGTAGGGCTGAGCACATGGTCAAGAAAGATGTGAGAAACACGTAAGTTCTCACCTCCAGCTGAACTTAAGGCTTTTCAAAAGCAGGAAGTAAAGGCTTTGGAAGGGTTTTCAACTGTCTGGCTAAGTATGAAGGTATGTTACAACACCCACACAAAGCCACTCAGCAAAGACTGGCAGTCTTATTGGTTCCAGGCACTTGTAGATATCTCAGTCCAAGCATTAAGTAACCACTTTCCTAATCAAGAAGAGACATCAGCATTCACACACAAGAAAGAATAAAAACTATGCAGATTTAAAATAATTTTCAGAAAAGCCACTAAACAAACAACAATAAAAAATAGCAACAATGAAATACCCTGGCAGAAGGAAGCATCTGATTTCCAGAGTTGTAACATTGTATTGCTTAGAATGTTCAGTTTTCAACAAAAAAAAAAATTATAAGACATAAAAAAACATGAAAGTATGGTGATATGGAATGAATTGCATCCTCTCAAAATTCATATGTTGAAGCCCTAACCCTCCATGTGACGCTATTAATAGACAGGGTCCTTAAGAATGTGATTAAAGTTAGATGAGGTCATGAAGGTAGAGCCCTGATCCTGCATAGTTTTTATTCTTTCTTGCGTGTGAATGTTGATGTCTCTTCTTGATTAGGAAAGTGTTTACTTAATGCTTGGATTAGAACCAATAAAACTGCCAGTCTTTGCTAAGTGGCTTTGTATGGATGTTGTAACATACCTTCTATACTTAGCTAGACAGTTGGAAGCTCTTGTCCTTATGAGAATTGAAAACTCTTATCCTTATAAGAAGAGGAAGAGACACCAGAGCTTGCTCTGCACCGTGTGAGGACACGGCAAGCAGGCAGCCATCTGCAAGCCAGGAGAACCCTCACCAGAACCCAACCAAGCTGACACCATAATCTCAAACCTCTAGCCTCCGGAACTATGAGAAAATATATTTTATTGTTTAAACCACATAGTTTATGGTATTTTGTTATGGCAACCCAAGCTAATATGTATGGATTCTATCCAGCTGTAAAAAGCAATAAAAGAAAACTACCCTGAGAAAAAACACACATGCTTGACTTAAAATGACAAAGTATTTATATCAACTGTTTTAATTGTTTAAAGAATTAAAGAAAAGTATGAGAATAATATCTCCCAAATAGAGACTATAAATAAAGATATAAAAATTATAAAACAGACAGATTGATGTCAGGAAGATGATTGAGTAGAGTTGCCTGGGATTCATCTCCCCCACAAAAAAGGACAAAAACGACTAATGAACAACTATATTTTGACAGGGGTAACTGAGAAAGTATGCTGGAGATTAGACGGGGAGCAATGAAATCCCTGTGGAGCACAGAAGATCAAGAGAGCACCACAGAGGGGAGCAAGGCACCCTGCCTCAGCTATTCTGTCTCCGTTGCCAAGGTCAGCACAGCACCAGGGGAGACTTATTCTTATGGGGAAAAGAGGAACAGGCTGACTTGTACAGCTAAAAAGCAGCCTAACAATCACATCAGCCTGTTTGTGACCAAGCCTGACTGAAAGCCACACACAGCCCAGTGTAGCCACTTTACCTGTGTATACTTGCCCCCAGCCTAACAGTTGGCTAGAGGCAGTCCCACACCACCTGAGGAAGCCCAGCTCAACCACTCAACCCACACACACACCAAGTCAGACATCTGCCTGAAGGCAACCTCACCCCACCAGAAGAAATCCTCTGCAGTCATCCAATATATCACACCATTCCCTGGTTGACAGCCAGCCTGGTGGCAGCTCTGCCATACCTAAGATCCCATCACACATTGCCAGCATGCCACACATACATGCACTCAGCCAAACAACCAACCTGATAGCCCTGCTTCTAGCAAAACTGCATTACCATTGTCACAAACTACTGTGGCCTACACCACTGAGACAATCACAGATATCACAGATGAGAATTACAACTGAAAAATCTACAACAACCATGCTACTGAGACCACCCAGAACCAGAACCAGCAAACCATTCCCAACCAACACTCTAGGAAACATCCATAGGACAAAGCTTCTACCTTTGAAAACTACTCCATAAAATTAGAAAAAGCAATGGTAACACTAGATATGCAGATTATCAATGGAGGGACATAAGGAAAATGAAAAAGCAAAGGAGATGTGACACTCCCCCAAAAACACATTAGTTACCAATAACAGACCCCAAAGAAAGTGATATTTACAAAACCCCTGGAAAGAAATTCAAAATTATTATATTGAAAGAAAAAAAAATCAGCAAAATATAAGAGAATACAGACAAACCATTCAATGAAATCAGAAAATAACTCATAATCTGAATGATATATTCAATGAACAGACAGATATAACAAAAAACAAACAAATCTTGCTGAAGAATTTAATGAATAAAATTAAAAATACAATTGAAAACTTTAACAAAAAACTAGATTAAGCAGAAATAGAATTTCTGAACTTAAAGATAGGTCCTTTGAAATAACAGAGAGAGAGAGAGAGAGAGAGAAATAGAGAATAAAAAGAATGATGAAAATTTTCAAGACTTATGGGACATCATTAAGTGAATAAATCTTCACATAGGAGTACCAGAGACAGAAAAAAATTGACACAGTAAATATGTTTAACAAAACAATAGTTGAAAACTTCCCAAGTCTTGTGAGATACATGGACATCCAGAGCTAGGAAGCCCAAAACTCCCCAATTAGATTCAACCCCCAAAAATCCTCACCAAGGTACATTATTATCAAAACTGTCAAAAATCAAAGAGACTTCTAAAAACTACAAGAGATAAACATCAAATCACATATAAGGGAATTTCAATTAGTCTATCAGCAGACTTCTCAGCAGAAACTTGCAGGCCAAGAAAGAATGAAAAATATATTCAAAGTGCTACATGAAAAAAAACAAAACAAACAAAAAAGCTACCATCCAAGAACACTATATATGGCAAAGTTAACTTTCAGAAATGAAGGAAAAATACACACTGCCAGTGCCTCAGGGCCCACCTGGGGTCCTGAGGTATGGATCTGGGGATTGGACCCCCCTCACACAACCAGGCACACCACCAGTGCCAAAGAGCATGCCAAAAACATCATCTCCATCTCGGTGCCCCACCACAACCACCACAATAACCACGGCTGCCACAAAAGAGGCTAGATGCCACAAACATCATGCAGATGGTCCACCAAGCACTGGAGTACATTGACACAAAGAGAGTCACCAGAAGAGACCAAAGAAAAGAAGAGGATGTCTCTCTCTACAAAGTCCATTCTAGAGTGACAGAAGAAGCATTTGCTCTATGATAATATTGGGGGACTTGAACACACCTCTCTGCATCAGACAGATCATCTAGGCAACAAATCAACAGAGTAACCATTACTCTTTCAGAAAGAGAGAAGAAATCTAGGATTATCAGAGGTGGAAGGGGGAGGGAGAGAGGGATAGGGAGAGATTGGACAAGGACTTAAAGAATAAGTAAGATTTGTAACAATATACATGCTAGTAATATTGATTTTGACCAACATATCTCAATGTTGAACCCCCAAAACATGTATAATCAATTATGATTCAATAATTTTTTTTTAAAAAGGTTTTCCAACAATGAAATTGGGTATTGATTGTCTAATTAAACTTAAAATTAATTAAAATGAAATAAAATTTTAAAAAAAAGAAATGAAGGAAAAATAAAGACTTTCCCAGACAGCAAAACTATGGAATTCATCACCACTAGACTGGCCTTACAATAAATGCTTAAGGGGTGCTATAACTGGAAATGAAAGGATAACAATTACTATCATAAAAGCACATAAAAATATAAAACTCACCAATACAGATAAATTTATAATCAAACTCAGAATAGCTCAGTGATGTAACAGTGCTATGTACATCTTTCATTCCTCTAGTATGAAGGTTTAAAGTCAAAATGTCAGATACACTGACCACTACAATTAGTGGCTAAACAGCACACAAAACATAGTCATGTAAAGTAAGTCAATCAAAATAAAAATTTTGGGGAGAGGGAAGAAGTCTTGACTATTTTTATGCAACCTAAGTTAAGTTGTCATTATGCTAAAAATAGTGCATTGTCACAAGACTCTTTATGTTAGCCCTATGATAACTACAAAGAAAGAAATTACAGCAGATACCCATGAAAAAAGGGAAAGAAAACAAAGCTCAGAACCACAGAAATTCAATAAAAGGTAGAGAAACAATGAGAGGAAGAATGAGACAAAGGATATACAAGACAACCAGAAAACAATAAACAAATTTGTAGGAGTAAGACTGTAGAAGGTGAGAAATCTTGATTCTCATTTGATTTTAGAATAGGGTTTTTAGGTAAATGCAGGTATGGGATAAAAGTCTCTGATCAGGGGGCCACAGCCCAGCTAATCAACTCTCATCACTGCTTAGGTATGAGATTATATACTTTAATGATTTTAGAGCTAACAGGTTGTTGTCATACCGACCCTGTTAAGAAATTTTTAAGAATTGCTGTAGGGAAGGATGTGAAAAAAATGTGTGCTAGGAACAAGCTGTCTGTTGGTGGAAACTTTAGAGATAATTATACTTAAATTTTATCATAAGAATGTAACCTTGCTTATGTCCTTTAAGGAGAGGTTATACTTTAGATAATGATTGCAGTTTGACCAACATAGCTTTTCACAAAATGTACTTTGGAATGTCACATTGTTAATTTTACTGATGTTACTAGTTTCCATTGTTTATGCCATACTTAGCCATAGATAACTTTTGTAACAATGCCCCTGTCTTTATGTCCTTTTGTACTGATTCAATCAACTGATTTTTCTGGTGAGACTTCCTTGTCTTTACAATAAAAAAACGGAAGCTAACTTTAAATCAGGGCCATACCAAGTTTTCTCCTTCTAACAGGGGAGTTTCTGGGATACAGTCCTTTCAGGCTTCTCATCGCATGCATGGTGCTTTGAGTAATCCTTTTTTGCATCTCTGTTACACAAAGAGAAGTGTAAAATAAGTCCATACCTATCAATAATAACCTTGAATGCAAATGGATTAAACTCTTCAATTAAAAGATATAGAGTGGCTGACTGGATTTAAAAAAAAAGATCCAACAATATGCTACCTACAAGAGACTCAGCTCATCCTTAAATACAAACATAGGCTGAAAGTGAAGGGCTAGCAAAAGATATTCTATACAAACAAAACCAAAAGCTGACAGGAGTACCCATACTTAGATGAAATAGACTTTGGGTTAAAAACTGTAAGAAAAGACTAAGAAGGTCATTCTATTATGATAAAGGGATCAATTTAGCAAGAGGGTATAACAATTTTAAATATAAATATGCAACCTACACCAGATCTTCCAAATATATAAAGCAAATGTTATTAGATCTAAACGAAGAGAAAGACTGCAATACAATAATAGTAGAAGACTTCACACTCCACTTTCAACAATAGACAGACCATCTAGATAGAAAATCAACAAAGAAACATTGGTTTTAAAATAGACCACAGACCAAATAGAGCTAACAGACATTTACAGAACATTTCATCCAACAGCTACAGAATGCATGCTTCTCTTAGCTACACATGGAATATCCTCCAGGATAGATCATATATTAGGCCACAAAGTAAGACAAGTTTTAACAAATTTAAGAAGACAGAGATAATGTCAAATATCTTCTTGGACCACAGTGGTATAAAACTAAAAATCAACAAGAAAACCTCCAGAAATCCTACAAATACATGGAAGTTAAATAACATGCTCCCAATAACCAATGGCTCAGTGAAGAAATTAAAAAGAAAATTTAAAAATTTCTTGGAACAAACAAGAATGGAAACACAACATACAAAGCTATGGGACAAAATAAAAGCAATTCTTCTTTTTTTTTTTCCTTTTTGTCTTTTTTTGTGACTGGCAACAGATTGCAACCCTCAGTGTCGCGCCCGTACCGGACCGGGACCAGCAACAGGATCACAACCCTCGGTGTTGCGCCCGCACCTCGCTCAGCCAGTGAGCGGGAACCAGTCTGTATGTGGGATCCGAACCCTCGGCAAGAGCGCCGCCGCGCTCCCAAGCAGTGCACTGTAGCAGTGCACCACTGGGCCGGCCCCTAAAAGCAATTCTAATAGGTAAGTTTGTAGCAATAACTGCCTTCATCAGTAAAAGAAAAAGATTTCTAATAAACAACCTAATCATTCACCTAAAGAAACTAGAAAAAATATACCTCAGTACAAAATTGTAGAAATAAATTAAATATTTACTTTAAAAAGTTCAAAATTTCAACAAAACAATGAATTTTCTGTTTAAAAAAATAAAACATTGACAAACATTTAGCTAGACTATCCAAGAAAAGATGAGAAAAGACCCAAATAAATAAAATCAGAGATGAAAAAGGACACATTACAAGTGATATCACAGAAATACAAAAATTCATTAGACTATTTGAACAATTATATGCAAACAAACTTAAGAACATGAAAGAAATGGATAAATTCCTGGACACATGCAACTTATGAAAATTAAATTATGAAGAAATAGAAAATCTGAAAAGACCAATAAGGGATAAGAAAATTAATTAATCAGTAATTAAAATGCCTCCAACAAAATAAAAGCCCAAGACCTGATGGCTTTACTTCTGAATTCTACCAAAAATTTAAAGAAGAACTAAGACCAACTAATTCTCCTCAAACTATTCTGAAAAATTAAGGGGAATTGAATACTTCCAAACTAATTTTACAAGGCCAGCATTATTCAGATTCCTAAACCATACAAAGACACAATGAAAAGAGAAAACTATAGGTCAATATCCTTGATGAATATAGATGCAAAAAATTCTCAACAAGATACTAGCAAACCAAATTCAATAGCACATCAGAAATATCATTTGCTGTGATCAAATTGGATTCATCTCAGGGATGCAAAAATGATTCAACATACACAAATCAATTAATGTGATATGCCACATGAACAACAACAAAAAGACAAAAACAATATCGTCATTTCAATGGATACAGAAAATTGACAAAATTCAACAACCCTTCATGATAAAAACTGTCAACAAATTAGATACAAAAGATATGTACTTCAACATTATAAAGGCTGTATATGACAAACTCATACCTGACATCATACCGAATGGTGAAAAGCTGAAAGCTTTTTCTCTAAGTTGAGGAACAAGACAAAGATGCCCACTTTCATCACTCCTATTCAGGATAGTACTGGAAGTTCTAGCCAGAGTAATTAGGCTAGAAAAAGAAGTAAAATACATCAAGCTTTGAAAAGACAATGTTCAATTGTTCATATTTGCTGATGACATGATCTTACATATAAGAATCCCTAAAAAAACCACACAAAAAAAATCAGATCTAACAAACAAATTCAATAAAGGTGCAAGATACAAAATCAACATAAAAAACTGAGCATTGTTGCTATATGCCAATAGTGAACTATGTGAAAAAGAAATCAAGAAAGCAATTCCATTTACAATAGCAATGACAACAACAAAAATACCTAGGAATGAACTTAACCAAGGAGGCAAAAGATCTCTACAAGGACAATTATAAAACAATGATGAAAGAAGTTGGAGAAGACACAAATAAATGGAAAGATGTTCTATGTTCATGGATTGGAAGAATTAATATTGTTAAAATGACCATACTACCCAAAGAGATCTACAGATTTAATATAATCCCTATCAAAATACCAATGATGTTTCTCACAAAAATAGACAAAATAATCCCCAAATTCATATTATTCCATACAAGGCCCTGAATAGCCAAAGCAATTTTAAACAAAAGAAAAATACTGGTGGCATCACACATCCTGACTTCAAAATATACTACAAAACTACAGTAACCCAACAGCATGGTACTGGTATAAAAACAGAATAGAGTCCAGAATAAATTCATGCACCTGCAGCCAAGTGATTTTTATAAACATGCTCAGAACACACATCAGAGAAAAGACAGTCTTTTCAATAACTGGTGCTGGCAGAATTGGATATTCACATACACAAAAATAAGATTAAACTCCTCTTACATATGCAAAAATCCACTCAAAATAGATTCAAAACTTAAAAGTTAAAACCCAAAACTATCAAATTACTTGAAAACACAGGGAAAATGCTTTATGTCATTGGGCTGGGCAAGGAATTTTTAAAAAGCCCAGGTTATTACCTGTAAAACAGACAAATGGAATTATACCAGACTAAAAAGATTTTGTACAGAAAAAAAAGTAATTAACAGAGTGAAGAGACAATCTACAAGTTTGGGAAAAATATTTGTAAACTATACTTTTGAGAATGGGTTAATATCTATAATACATAAGGAATTTAACAGCAAAAAGCCAGGTAACAGTTTTGTTTTTTTTTTTTTTGTAATCTATACATTTGAGAAGGGGTTAACTTCTGTATTAGTCTGTTTCTTTTGCTTATAACAGAGTACCTGGAACTGGGTAATTTATAAATAAAAGAGGTTTTTTTGGCTTACCATTCTATGACAGCTGCATCTGGCATGGGCCTCAGGCTGCTTCTACTCATGGCAGAAAGTGGCAGAGCAGCCAGCAGGTACAAGCAGATCACACAATGAGCGAGGAAGAGAGAGAGAGAGAGAGAGAGAGAGAGAGAGAGAGAGAGAGAGAGAGAGAGAGGTGCCAGAGTCCTTTAAACAACCAGCTCATGTGAAAACCAGTAGAATGAGAACTCACTACCCTCCCACAGGGAGGGTATTAATCTATTCAAGAGGGATCTGCCCTCATGGCCCAAACCATTCCCAACATTGCCAAGTTGGGGATCAGATTTTGACATGAGCTTTGTGGGGGATGACATACCCAAACACTATCAATATCTATAATATGTAAGGAACATAACAGCAAAAAGCCAAATAACATTATTTTTTAAATGGGCAAAAAACCTTAATAGACATTTCTCAAAAAAAGGCATTCAAACAGCCAACAGGTACATGAAAAATGTTCAAAGTTATTAATGATCAGGGAAATGCAAAACAGAATCACAGTGAGATGCCACTTCACTCCAGTTAGAATGATTATTATCAAATAAGACAAAAGCAAACAAGTGCTGGTGAGGATGTGGAGAAAAAGGACACTCGGTCCCTGTTGGTGGGATTGTAAGTTAGTATAGCTACTATGGAAAACAGTATGAAGGTTTCTCAAAAAGTTAAAAATAAACTACCTATGACCCAGTGCTATAGATTGAATGTTCCCCCTAAACTCATTGAAATCTAATCCCTACTATAATTGCTGAGGATGAGAAATCCTATTATGGTAATTGAAAGGTGAGGCCTTTGGGGCCCTGCTCCGTGGCCCAGGGCAAGAAGCCAGGTAACGGACACCCCCTACAACCAGGCTCACCACTATCAGCAAGGAGCATGCCAAAAACATCACCTCCATGTGGGTAGCCCACCACAGCCACCATGATAACCACAGCTGCCACAAAAGTGGCTAGACATCACAACCATTGTGCAGATGGTCCACCAACCACTCGAGTGCATTGACACAAGGAGAGTCACCAGCAGAGACCAAAGAAAAGAAGAGGATGTCTCCAGAAATCCCATTCTAGAGTGACAGAAGAAGCATCTGCTCTATGATAATATCGGGGGATCTGAACACACCTCTCAGCATCAGACAGATCATCTAGGCAACAAATCAACAGAGTAACCATTACTCTTTCAGAAGGAGAGAAGAAATATAGGGTTATCAGTGGTGCGAGGGGGGAGTAAGAGGGGAATGGGGAGAGATTGGAAAAGGGGCATAAAAATAAGTACAATTTGTAACAATATACATACTAGTAATATTGATTTGATCAGTGTATGTGAACATTGAAGCCCCAAAATATGTATAATCAATTATGATTCAATAAAAACAAAAAGAAAGGTGAGGCTTTGAAGAGTTGATTGGGTTGTGAGGACTGTGTTCTTGTAAATGGATTGATCCATTCAAGGAATAATGGGAGTGGTTCTGGTGACTTTAGAAGGAGAGTGAATGAGGAGGTTAGTCTCTCTTTCTGCTCTGCCATTTCTGCCATGTGAGACCCCTGCAACACTGTCACCACCAACAAGGCCTTCTCCAGATGTGTTCCCTGGACTTTGGACTTGCCAGCCTCTGAACTGTAAGCAATAAATTTCATTTTCTTACAAATTACCCAGTTCCTGGTATTTTTTTGTTATAAGCAACAGAAATGGAGTAAGACACCCAGCAATCCCACTACTAGATATATATTCAAAGGTAGTAAAATCAATATGTCAAAGATGTATCTGCACTCCTGTTTGTTGCTACACTCTTAACAGTAGCTAAGATATGGAATCAACCCATGTGTCCAACAACAGATGAATGAATAAAGAAAATGTTGCATACACACACACACACACACATGCACACACACAATGTAATACTACTCAGACACAAAGAAGAATAAAATACTCTCATTTATGACAACATGGATGGACCTGGAAGACGTTATATTAAGTGAAATGTCAGACACAGAGAGACAAATACCACCCGATTTCACTCATATGTGATATCTTAAAAAAGAGAGAGAAAGAGAGAGAGAGATGGTATCAGGAGCAGAAAGTAGAACAGTGGCTGCCAGAGACTGGGGAGGGGAAGAGGTAGAAGAAGATGGTGAGAGGTTGGTCGACTGGTACAAACTTATGAATAAATAGGAAGAGTAACTTCTCGTGTTCTATCTCACAATAGGGTGAACATGGTTAATAGTAAGATGCTTTATATTACAAAAAATAGCTAGAAGAGAGGCTGTTGAATGTTCTTATCATAAAGAAATGATAGATGCATGAGGTGATAGATAATGCTAAATACCCAGATTTGATCATTATACCACATAGATGTATTGAAACATCAAACTGTACTCCACAAATTGGTATAATTACAATGTGTCTATTTTTTAAAAATTAAAAATTTAAAATTAAGATAATATAAAATAAACCAAGGATTAATTAAGGAATTAAAATACATAATAACTAAAATGAAAGTGTCACCATAGCAGCTCAACAGCAGATGTGAGCAAATGGAAGAAAAATCCAGTAAACTTTAAGATGTCAACCGAGATTATCCAGTCTAAGGAACAAAGAAAAAAGAAGAAAAATCAACAGATCCTGAGAGACTAGTGAGACACCGTGAATACTACTAATTTGCATAGAATGGGAGTTCCAGAAGAAGAGAAAAAGAACAAAAAGAATATAAAATAATGGCTGAAACTTCCCAAATTTAATGAAAAACAATCTACATATCCAAAAAGCTCAATGAACTCAAATAGAATAATCTCAAAGATATCTACACTTAGGCACAACATAATCAAACCATCAGCATTCAAAGAGAGAGAATCAGCAGAAGAGAGCTGATTCGTTACACACAAGGAATCTTTAATAAGATTAAAAGTTAAGTTCTCATTAGAAACCACAGAGGTTAGAAGGTGGTGAGATGACATATTCAACATCCTGAAAGAAAAAGGTTGTTAACAAGGAAAATATCTGGCAAAATTATCCTTCAACATTTACCTGAATATATTCCAAAATAAAAAGACAAGGGCCGGCTCGTGGCTCACTCGGTAGAGTGCGGTGCTGATAACACCAAGGCCCCGGGTTCGGATCCCACATAGGGATGGCCGGTTCGCTCACTGGGTGAGCGTGGTGCTGACAACACCAAAATAAAAAGACAGAAAGAATTTGTCACATGTATTCTAAGTTAAATCCCACATGGTTATGGTACACAATCATTTTTGTATGTATAATGCTAAGGCTAGGCTAACATCAGAATCCTGTTGACATTGCCAATTGTGGAGCTCTTAATCTTGTTCATGATGCCAATTGTAAAGCTACATGACCACGCCAGTTGTTGGGCTCTTTTACTTGTCCATAATCCTGCACCAACTGGGCCATTTGTCAGGCTAGGGCTGGGTCTGGAGCTCACAGACCCCTCAAGACTGTTGTCCAGAATGGGTCACAAACCCTTCATACACCAGGCTGGGTCACCAGACCCCACACACACCAGGCTGGGTCCCCAGACCCCTCACACACAGGTCTGTGAGCTAGGTAACTGGCAAACAGGTCCTTGGAAGCCATAGGTTCAAAAGCATGGCTGCATGTGTGGCGGCCGCCCGAAGCCCTAAGTGCCAGCCAAAGTGGTGGCACCACCCATGTGCACTAACTCCACTCACACACAACCTATTCACAACAAATACTCAGCAAAATTCTGAACATATGAGGGGCCCTGATCATTTTCCTGTATTTTCCCAACAATATGTCACTGGATTTGGTTTGCCAGTATTTTGTTAAGAATTTTTGTGTCCATATTTATAAGAGATATTGGTCTATAATTTTCATTTCTTGTGATGCCTTGTCTGAGTTTGGAATCAGGTAATACTGTCCTCGCAGACTAAGAAATTTTTCTCTCCACCTTTCTTTTTTTCTTTTGGAAGAAATTGTGAATCATGCCACTAACTCTTCTTTAAGTGTTTGGTAGAATTCACCAGTGAAGTCATCCAGTCCTTAGATTTTTATTGTAGAAAGATTTTTGATTATTAATTTTATATCTACTTCTTATTTTAGTAACTTGAGTCTTCTCTTTTTTTCTTTAATTAGTGTAGCCAAAGGTTTGTCAATATTTTGAGCTTTTCAAAGACTCAACTTTTGGTTTATTGATTTTCTCTATTATTTTTCTATTTCCTCTTTCATGTATCTCCACTCTAATCTTTATTTTTTTTTTATGCCTGATTTATGATTAATATACTTTTCAAGTGTCTGAAGTTGGAAGGTTTTTGATTTGAGATCTTCCTTTTTATTTTACAAGTTTATAACTGCTGTCGATTGATTGAGTTGTGTCCCCCAAAGTTCATATATTAGAAGCTTAATTCCCACTAACTCTTGAGGGTTGGAAATCCTTTTATGATAATTGAAAGTTGGGGCCTTGAAGAGGTGATTAGATTGTAGGACCATGTCATAGCGAGATTAATAATGGTGGTCAAGGGCGTGGTTCTGAAAACTTTAAAAGAAGAACACATGAGAGGTTAGGCTCTCTCTCTCCTCCACCATTTTGCAATGTGATATCCTGCCTCACTGAAGCCACCACCAAAAGAAAGATCTCACCAGATGTTTTTCCCAGACTCTGAACTTCCCAGATTCAGAAACTGTAAGCAATAAATTTCATTTTCTTACAAATTACCCAGTTCTGGATATTTTGTTATAAGCAACAGAAATAGACTAATATAATAAATGTAAATATCCTTCTAATCATTACTTTTGTTGAAGCCCATATGTTTTAGCATGTTGAATTTTCATTTTATTCCTTTCAAGGCATTTTAAAATTTTCTTTGTAAATTCTTTTTTGGCTTGATGCTTGTTTAATTGCATGTAGTTTAAGTCCCACATATTTAATAATTTCTTAAATGTCCTGTTATTTATTCCTAATTTCATTACATTGTGTTCAAAGAAAAATGGATAGGAGTAGTAATCCTGAGAAATTCAAAACCCAAAGAAACTTAACAAGCATTGGACCTCTTATTTCATAGCATGAGAAGCAGTGGTGCAACAAATTGTTCTCGACCTTAAAAGGTATGCCCTATCCTTCTCAAGTCTAAAGAACTCCTAAATTCTTATAATGTGTGGCAGATTCCTAATTCTTTGAGAGGTATATCTTCTACCATCTGGCAAGCATGTCTTTTAGTAGGGTACCTATCATACTTGTTTATCTTGTCCAAACTAGTATAATGTCATCAATTAGTAGACTTGTGTGACATTGTGCAGAAAGTAAAGATAACCAAAGCCCTATGGATTCTACTGTGACAAGGAATAGGGCCCTTAACATAGTCCTGAAGCAAAATAAAGTGAACGTGTACTGCTTTATTTTTAATGTAATTGAAGTGTTTTTGGATCTTCTTGCATTCTTTAATTCCTTTATCAAATCACTTATTGCTTTCTATAATAGTTACGAGTTTTCTTGCCATTATCTCACACCCAAGGGAAGTATATACATGGGGGAATTAAGAGAATATTTCATGGATTGAAGGAGTGCTTTCAATTGAGACTCAGAAAGAATGGAAGTTATTCTGGTGACTTGAATAAAAGAAGGGCTTCAGAAAGGGTATATTCTCAGGGGTACAGTCTAATATGCAATAGTAAAGTTTAAGAAAATAAAATAAAAGTGATTTGTGCCTATGTACCAAGCCCTTTCCTTGGGGCTTAAAACACATTATTTAATTTAATCTTCTGAATTCACTTTGAGACTGACGTTATTTAAATTTTAATCAAAAAATAAGTCTGAGAAGCCTAAGTAAATCCTTGAAAAACACAGGTAATTATGTGGCAGAGCAAAATTCAGTCTTGGTTTGACTTGATCACCTACTCTATTTTCCTTGCAACATACATCCTAGTACCTAGAGTACAAAATAACATAGTTGTCAGTATTGAGGGGGAAATTTAGACATGGTTTAATTACCTATGAATGAATATAACTTATTTAGGAATAATTTTTTTTAACAAAAAAGAAAATTCAAACTATCAAACAATTAATATGCATGTCAAATCATTTCTCTAAAACACAGCCAGTTAACATGGAATATTAGTAAAGTACATCATATTAGCATTAACAGATTATCTGACTTTCTGAATATATGCTGTACACTGATAAAATTATTTTCAAATTTGGTGTATAGCAATTGAATAGATATAAAAAGTCAGATATTTCAGGCAAAGTATTTATTCTTGCAGTCTTCCTTGTTAGTATTTAGTATGTTAAAACAGTAAAATGAATGGGTGTTTTTCTCTAAGTATCTATAAATAGTGAACCTATAATGTCATTTCAGTTTAATGTATCGATGTTGTAGTGTATGCTTGAAAAAACCAAGGTGATAAATGCTCACCGATTAGTGTAATATTAAATTACTATATAACTCTGATTTTGTGAATTTCTATGGAAAATACATCTTTCAGCAATGCTAGGTAAATCAGTAAGGTTCTCAAATGTAAGGAAGGCACCAACATTGAATTTAACTTGTTCAATTCAGCAACAGATACATTTTGATTTCTTATTAAAATCTTGTCTGTGGGATTCTCAATCTACACTCAGAAAACTTCTTCAAACACAAAAGAAAATAATCAAATATATACAAGTTCTAGCTTATTGTGTACAATTAAAATTTTCAAATGCTTTCTATGTTTTTTTTAATTAAGTTTTTTATGTTTTATCAAGGTTGCTTAATTACATTATGGATATTTCCCTTGCCCACTCCCATCCCATAGTAATCTATTCTGGGAGAGCAAGGCTTACATTCTATTTCATATTCCCTACTTGAACCATTGCTAGGGAAAGATCTCAAAAGTAACCACCTCTCAAGAAAAAAAGCAGACTTCACTCTATGCCTGAGATAACTTTTGTCAAGGATTGTGGCCCTTATTATACCGGCCTACATTATACTCCAAGACTGTGAGAACTCTCCTAAGATTTTCAAAGTTTTGTCCTTTGCTTTCCAGAATCACAGTCCACAATCGATTCTAGAGGTTTGGTAACTATTAACACAGACAGGGATCCAAAGATCATCCCTTATTAGAATTCTACCTTCCAGAAACAGGTGGTAACAAATGATCAGGTATTTGCTAATACTAGCACAGTTTGAGATCTGAAGCAAAAAATCAGCAATTATCTCCAAATTTAAATCAGAAGACCTTCTGTAGATAACAAAATCCTCAATTATTCTGGAATTTGAAGCAGAAAAATCCCTTAATTCTCAATAGCCAGTATCTCAAAATGTAATACCAATGATTGTAGAGAGAATTAAATCTATACCTTCTTTTTTTCTCTATTGATTTAGAACACATTAGTTTAAAATTTATTAATCTTGATTGCAAGGAAGAAAAAGAAAAGCAAGATTTTTGGCAAGCCAATCAAAAGGTTTATTTCAAAATTACCCACAGTGGTAACAGAAAAATGTATTTTTACCATGAAACATATAGCTTCATGTATTTTTTGCTTAATATTTCTTCCACTTAAACCTTGACCAGGGTCACCTGCATCCCAATAATTCAAACAGGAAATAAACTTCTTAATAATGAATACAGAATTGCTGGAAATTGTTTAAACATAAAACTCCCCCACTCCCACCTTTTTTCCAAGTAATGCTATTTGACACTAAAGACACTTTTTCTTTGAAATCTTGTTCTTCCACAGAACTGCTGATTCTGCTACATGAATAACCCAGATGTATTAATGTGGCAGAAAAGAAAGTAAGGATCCTCTGCAGATTTAATGGATAGGTTGGGATTTTAGTTTTAGTTTAGTAACAACAGCAGATTGGTCCACTTAATTGTTAAAACTCTAATTTACATATAACCATTTAATGTTCTCCTTTATTTAGCATGCATGATTTCAAGTCTTTATGAGTTTATTCTGATTAATTTCTTAAACCCCTATCCTTGCAGCTAATCAATACCTCAGAAAATGAAAGTGTGTCCAGCAAAATAGTTAGGACTCTTTGGTACGTCAAAGACTGTTCCAAAGAGTATTATGAATAAGACATGGTAGAATTGATGCAAATATAATTATTTTTTCTTCTTTTCACTCTACAGAAACATTATTCAAAGTTGAAACACGTGTACCAAAAAATATTTCAGGCAATCAAGGTTATTAATCCAAGCTCATTCAGTCTCACAAATTCCTGGTTTGCACATACAAACCTAAGCAATGCTGAATTTAATCACATTAGCAAGACCAACAAAAAGTATCATAAGGAAAAATACATACTGTATCACACCAACTAGAACCAAATGTTGCTGATCAGATTAAAGCCTTCAATAAATCAAAAATCAAACTCATGAAATGGTAAGAGAGAGAAGTATGTATACAAAACCTCCCACCTGTTCTTCAGGGTTCTCTGCTAGATAGATAAGCTTCCTGAACTCTTTCAAAATGTCTAACTGTTCTCTACATAGCATCTTCTGATTGTTCTCTCCTCTCAAATTGACCCTAATGAATAGATTCTTCACATGTTCCTGTTGTTCTCCAGGCTTCCACTTCAAGAAAAGATGCTGTCTTTTCTCTTTTATAATTAAGCATAAACCTTATAAACTGCTATGACAATACTCAATTCAGGTTTTGCAAGCTCCAACAACAGTATGTACATGCAAATTTAGAGGACTTTAGATTAGATTAAATTACTTTACATTACACTACTCTTTTGTTTGTATTTTTTTTCCAATGAAGCTTAGCATTTTTATTATCCATTTCTTTAACCTCTGTACTTTAATTAAAGTACTTGTCTTTGGACTACTGATCTGAGCTCAGAAATGTAGAGAGCTGGACAGACATCATCCTCCACCCAACAAGAAAATCGTTGGGTATATTCCAAGGTAACATATTTTCTTGACCCCATCAGAGAATTGAAGTCATAAGGAAAGCAACCAGCATGAAATTAAGAGACGGCAAGTCAGGTACCTGCATTTGTTTTCTTAGGAAAATGCCACTGGACACCATAGAAGCTAGTAGGAAGATGAAACTGTAAACTTTAATGTATTGCTGAAGGCTGAATTTTGGCTAGCATGAAAGTGGGAAGTCCACAGGAGACCACTGATATTTGAGGTCTCACACTTTTCAGGCTTTTCCTCCAGGAAATCCACTAGGCTCTCCTGGACAAAATCAGAGAGATTGTGCTGGCTCAGGAAGAACATCAGCCACCATTGTGAGCTGCTTACAAACTTTCCCTCTATCTTGCTTGTAGAGTAAAGAGCTTAATCTGTAGGGGGAAAAACACAGAGGACTGCACTCTGCAGGCAGATCCAGAGGTTCAGAGAATACAAAACAGGACAAATAAGCAAATGAACAAAACCTAAGCCCTAGACACAGCATGTGCAAACTGCAGAAAACCAAAAATAAAGAAATTATCTTGAAGGCAGGTGGGCGATGGTGGTGGTGGTGTACTTACAGAGGCAAAATAATAAGAATTACAGTAGACTTTACATCAAAAACCAAATAATCCATAAGACAATTAAGTGACATCTTTAAATTGTTGAAAGAGGGGGAAAAAACTATTAACTCAGAATTTTACATCCAGGAAATTATCCTTCAAAAGTGGAGAAAAAAAAAAGTTTCTCAAGCAAACAATAACTGAGAGAATTTGTTGCTGACAGACTTACCCTATCAGAAACGTTAAAGGGAATTCCTCAGTCACAAGAAAGATTGCATAGTTCAGAAACTTGGGGCTGCACAAGGAAATAACAAGGGTCAGAAATGTAATAAATGAAAGTAAATAAATTTTATTTCTTATTGCATAAATGTGGCTATACAAATTACTAAGTAGATATGTTTCTATTTCTGGAATACATTTAGAAAACTCTCCATTCTACAATATTGTTTCCGTAAGAACCAATTTTTAGAATTCTTAACCTGATATTTATTTATACTAATTAAGAAAATAATATGTGACAAAGCATGAGGTTCCTGTTGAATAGGTGTATAGTGGTTAAATAAAACACAAAATCACTTATATAGACTATACGATTCCCAAGTACCATTATTAAAAGTATCCCATAAATTGTTGACTGAGCCTAGTAATTTTTCTGAAAAATTATAGGATAAACTCTTCTAAAATAACTAAATTTACAATCTTTTATGAAGAGTACAAAAAGGGCAAAGTTTAGAAACTCAACCTAGTTTTAGAACATCAACTAAGTCAGACATTCAGAACTAAATATAGAATGAGATTTGTACCATTTTTCAACAAAAAAAGGGAAAAGTGATCCTCTGATACATAATGTGGATCTGCAAATAAGATGATCAAAGGTGTTTCAGTGCACTTGAATGGACCTAAAGCATATGGTGAAATATTGAAATTCATGTCTTATAACATATTGCTTATAATTATACCAGGATTTTTAAAAGTTCAGTCTTAATTTTAGCTTTTTCTTTTCCTTTTACACCTAATGGAGCTTATTTATTCTAATAAAGCTTCTTTACTGAGCAGACTTTTGTTGGAGAGAATAATTGTATGGCTTGATAACCACAGAAAGATTAATAGATGTGACTAACAGCTTATAATCATTCTATTTTCTTCTATTGTGTACAATTACTGTGAGTACACTCACCGCTCTCTTCAATATGTACTTATATAATTAACAAATATAGATAAGATTTCCCAAATCACAGAACTGTAAACTGGTAGGAAGATTCAAGTTTGTGAATTTCTAAGAAGAAAATGTTTTCTATCAGGGAAAGACCTCATTTCTTCTTAGGGTCTGCAACTTACATTAATAACTATTACTTAAAAATAAATAGCTAAAGATCACATTAAAACCCGCTAGTGTTGGGCATAACTTTGCGCGCATGCGCCCTGACGCATTTCACTAGCGCTCAACGGCACGTAGCTGCCAGCCTCACCCTTCCGGGTCCCAGTGATTCAGCAACTTTAGTTCCGTATTCGCGTAAAGCCTCCCCACCACCTCACCCTATTCTTTTAAGCCCTTCTTATTGGCTCATTGCTTAATCTCTCATATCAAAACCCGCCCTGCCCTTTTTCCCTATATAAGCTCCAACACCCTTGCAATAAACGGAGTTCCGGCTTTGACCACTCTCCTGGCTCGGTGGTGTTCTTTCTCGGCCCCCGGGGAGGAAGGTCCTGGGGGGGAAGGGCCGTGCCAGTGACACTCATCATCCCGCTCAGCCCCACAAGGGACCCCCGGCTGGACCGGGGTCTTTTCCCGCTCGGGTTTGGAGGCACCTAGACCCAGGTAG
>NW_007733833.1:43898-50248 GCF_000696425.1 Galeopterus variegatus
AAAACCCGCGCTGCCCTTTTTCCCTATATAAGCTCCAACACCCTTGCAATAAACAGAGTTCCGGCTTTGACCACTCTCCTGGCTCGGTGGTGTTCTTTCTCGGCCCCCGGGGAGGAAGGTCCTGGGGGGGAAGGGCCGTGCCAGCGACACTCATCATCCCGCTCAGCCCCACAAGGGACCCCCGGCTGGACCGGGGTCTCTTCCCGCTCGGTTTTGTCGGCCTCTGGCTCAGGGAGGCCCGACACGCTAGGTTTTTGAGATAAATTAGCAATTCCAAATCAAAACCTGTAAGAAATTTAGATGGTTCATAAATTTATTTAAAATATATTTCTTTACTATCTACAAATTATATAATACACAAATGTGAAGCAAATTTGAACTTTGCTTTATCGTGCTGAAAGTATGATAGTAATAATATACTACCAAATATGTACTATGAGAATATAAAGAAGTTTTAGAGCCCCAAATTTTGCTATCATGGATGAGGCTTTCTTGTATGACAGCTTTTAAGAATGAATTTGATTTGGCTAGGCTTCGAATTTTATTATTCAACCTAATGGAAGGCAAGGTTATTACCCCTGGTTTGTTTCCACTTTTTGTTCAGATGCCTGGAGACTTCCTTGATTTTGGAGTCCAGTAACTTAACTAGGTTAAATAAATCACTCAATATATAGTTTTCCCACAGTGCAGAGTGTCAAACTAATCTGCATCTTAAAGGTTTCTTTAATTCCAGAGAAACATTTCTTCCATTAAATATTTAAAAGTATTTTTTTCTGTTCTATTGACTGGATATTTAATCTTAAGGAAACTAATTTGAAACACCTTCCAAGAACAGTGATAATCTAGGGAAAAACCTTTTTGAAAAAGGAATAAAAAGCATTACATCAACAAGTCATCTTCCCTCCCAGATCCAAAATTCAGTTTTGACTTTCAGATTTCCTCTCTAGAAGCAAAAAAAATGACACCAAGTTCTTTGGTATGTTTCCAAAGATTTTTCTACATTTACTTAAGAAACATGTAGAAACAACAAATACATACACACCTGTTTTAGCATATACGGCAATCAAATTTATGTCTTTCACTTAATATTTTATGTAATTATTCCATGTCAGCATGTAAAAATATGCCTATGCCATCTTTTAAAAAAATAACTATATTGTGTCTATAGTACTGTATAGGTATTGTATATTTTTTAAAATAGTCCCATTTAATTAGCAATTATTTGGACAAATAATGTTGCAATGAATATATTTGTATAAACCTATTTTTGCATAAGTCAGCTAAAGTATTAATAATGAAAATTTCTTGATCAAAGAACATAAATCTTTTTTTTTTTTTTTTTTTTAAAGATGACCGGTAAGGGGATCTTAACTCTTGACTTGGTGTTGTCAGCACCACGCTCACCCAGTGAGCAAACCGGCCATTCCTATATAGGATCCGAACCCGTGGCCTTGGTGTTGTCAGCACCGCACTCTCCCGAGTAAGCCACGGGACCGGCCTGAACATAAATCTTTTTGATAGGTATTACCAAATTACCCTCCAAAGAGGGTGTACCAAATACAATCCCACCAGTAATATATGACAGTACTATTTTCCCATAACTCATTGTGTATTATATCAACTTTTTTTTTTTTTTTTAAAGATGACCGGTAAGGGGATCTCAACCCTTGACTTGGTGCTGTCAGCACCACGCTCAGCCGTGAGCTAACCGGCCATCCCTATATGGGATCCGAACCCGTGGCCTTGGTGTTATCAGCACCGCACTCTCCCGAGTGAGCCATGGGCTGGCCCTATATCAACTTTTTATATCAATATTTATCTTCTCTCATACCTTTTATCTTTGGCCTTTTTTCTCTGAATCCATTGTGATTCACCTCAACATCTATTTTAATGTCAATAATTCAATTTTCAACCATTAAAATTTATTTACTTATTCTGTAACTTACATTATTTACTTGTTCCAAAATTTTAACCTCTCATCAATAAAATATTATTTTATTGAATTTTTATTTTTACTACATAGTTTATAGTGTGAGGCACTCACAATGAGTTTATGTTTCATGGGCTTCATTTTATTCTCAGGCTATTATTTTGTATTTTGTATGCTGCATTTCCTTTTTCACTTATTACGCTTCACTTTGTCTGCATCATTGTCATGTTTGTTTGTGATTTTGCTAATTCTTGATATGGACAATTCTGTATATTTCTTCTCTTTGCTTTAATAGTGCAGATGATTTCTCCTTGCTACTTTTCACAGGCATAATTTGTGATATTTGTTTTCCTCTCCTAGCTACCTCTTGAAAACCTGTCTATCGGAGAAAATACTTCTGTTAATAGCCAGTAATTTTTCTCTCCATTTGCCCTGGAGGGTTGGCCATTTTGTGCTTATTGTCTCAGAGAGAGATGAATTTGAAAATCAGAGGAAAAAAACCTTACTAGCTTTCATTTATGTATATTCTCTGCCAGAACTAACAATACATTTAGAGGGTTGAATCACAGCTAGAATTCAATTAGATGACAAATAAGATTTACGAAGCCAATTGATCTTGGAATGCAGAAGCCACAAATACTTTATACTTGCCTAAATTTAGAAACTGTCTAAAAAATTTAATAAACCTCTGTGAAATATTCTGGGGACACCTTTTGCTGATCAAATGATAGTGGAAACAGCATGTGATATTCCTAGATAATGATTATATGTCAACCATTATGATGTCATTAGTTATTTCCATGATTTCTTGATTCCAGCTATGGTTATAATTTTGGTTTGGGGTCATGATCAATTTTTTTTTTTATTAATAATTATATGTTCTTCAGATTTTTCTTTTTATCCTTAAATCACATTTGATAAGTTATATGTTTCAAGGAATTTATCTCTTTTGAATTTTCAAGTTTATTTAGCTTATCATTGTTCACAATAGCCTTTCACAAAGTATTTGATTTCTGTGGGCCTCTAATAATTTCTTCTTTTTCAATGTTGTGATCGATCACATGCATGTACATTACATTGTCTCTTTCCCTTTCTCCCTCTCTCTTTCTCTCCATATATATATATATACACACACATATACATATATAAATATATATATATATAAATATATATATATATATATACATAGACACACATATATATATATATAATTTTGGGATTTTTCAATGTTATTAGATTTTTAAAAGAATCAACTTATGACTGCTGATCCTCTTCCTTGTATTTTTGTCCTCTACATTAATCTCTCTCCTTATTTTTCTTTATTTTTTCCTGTATTTTCAATGAGTTTTATTTGATGATTTAACAACAACAACAACAAAAAACCTCCTGAAATGCTTTCTTGCTTTTCAAATATATGCATTTAAGGGTACACATTACCATTAAAACATGGCTCTAACTGCATTCTGTAAGTTTTATTGCATACTCACATAGATAAAATATTTTCTAGTATCCACTGTTATTTTTCTTCTATCCAATGAATTATTTCAAAGAGTTTTCATAACTTACAAACATTAAAAAGATTTTCTATGTATCTTTTTGTAACTGATCTTTAACTTAGTTAATATGGTCATGGAACATATTTAATATGATTTTAATATCTTGAAATGTTATGGGATCTGTTTGCTGTAAAGAATAGGGTCATTTTAAAGAATTCCATTAGCACCTCGAAAGACTGTATATTCTGTAGTAATTAGGTGAGTTATTCTATATACTTCAAATGGGTTAATTTTGCTAATCTTTTGCTTAGTCTTACAAATCTTTACTATATTTTTGTTTGTTCTATAAATTAAAAAGAAAGATTTGGCTTTTTAAAAATTTCTCCTAGTATTACTATGGATTAATTTGTTTTTAAAAAATTCTTTCAGTTTTTGCTTCATGTATTTTGAGTTTATGCTTTTCTATGCATACAAATTTACAACTGTCCTATCATCCTGTTTTTTTTTTTGAACTTTTATTGTTTGTCTTTATTTCCAGTAAGGCTTTTTACTTCAAAGCATACTTTGATATTAAGAAAAGGACATCAACTTTCCTTGTTTAATGTATGCATAGTATACCCATTTTCATATTTTACTTGCAAATTTTCTATATTATTAGATTTTGGATATGATTATTGTAGATGGCATAGAATTAGGTTTATTGACACTAAATCTGACATATTCATGCTTAATTGAGCCATATAATCCCTTTTCATTCAATGTCATCATTGTATATGTGATTAAATCTAACAAATTATTATTGTGTTCTACATATTTCACCCTCCCTTTATAATCTTTCTTTTCTTCTTTTAGCATTAAGATTTTTTAAAGTATTGGATGTTTCCTTCTATTATCTTGTGCTTTATGCACGTTTTACACCTTGCTCCAAAATATGACCACCCTACAGACGGCAACATGAACCCTTAAATTACCAATGCTAATATTTCATCCATGAAGCACAATGATTTCCTCTTGAATCCTAGATGTTCCAATAAATAATTACTTTCCACTTTTCAAAGAAAATGCACAGGCCTTGAAACACTTTACCTCCATTTCTGCCTAAAGTAACTATGATTAGTTACTTTTGTTATCTACTTATATTCAACATGTATTATTAATATTTCAGGCAGGGCACTACTATCACTATTTTATAAAACAATATTTATTTAGATTTTACCCATTTATGTTTTCTTTTGGTTGTTCTTTATCCCTTCCTGCATCTCGATGCTTCCAGATAAGATCATTTTTGTGATCAAAAGAACAAGCACCCTTTAGAATTTGCTTTATGAAATTTTCCTAGTGTCAAACTTTTTCACTCTTTGAAAAAATACTTTTTGTTTTACCTTTATTCTTGACTCATTCACATATTTTGAACCTTGGTTTGGCTGTCACTTGACCCTCGCTCTCTACATGGTCTTTCATAATGCAGGATTCAGCCTGTACTTTTTTACAGGGTGGCAAAAATATTCCAAAAGCATGAAGGGGGAAGCTAGAAGTCATTTTGAGGCTTAGATTCCAAAATATACCCAAGATCACTTCTGCTAAGGTCATTCCAGGTTCAAATGGTGAGAAATTCATCCTCTTGATTGAAGAATTAAAAAAAAAAATAGCATTGCATTTATTCAATTTGTCATAGGTTATGAATTCAAATAAATTATCACCCAAATGTGTGAAATTATAAGCTGGTGATGTAGCAGCATAACAGTTTTTGTTATTCATCATCTTTCTTATTGCTCACCTTATTATTCAATTATTTTTGTGGTTGTTATACAACATCATTGAGTTTCTCAATTCAGTAAGCATCAGTTTACTCGAGACCATTACAGAGTTCCCCAAAAGACTTACACACACACTGAGACTCCAAGTCTCTCGCTGTACCATGGGTACCCCATCGTGAGATAAGCCTTCTGAAATATTCCAAGTCGACAAGAACCCGCATGTGCTGGCAGGGGAACCCAGCCAACTGACAATGCCATTGGCCTTCCTGAGCCTCTGGAAAAATGTATGAGTCCCCTCCAGGGTCCAACAAATTCCTACACTGGATTGTAAGGTTCAGAAAGCTGTCCTTGGCCTGCCAAAGCCACCAAAATTTTTTCTCAGTCCGCTCAGGGCCCTGGAACCACTCTTGCCTTCCTGGAAAGGTTAGAGAAAGTGTTTCTGCCTGCCCAAATGTCCTCAGAATATTCTACATTAGTTCAGAACCGCCACTGCAGGAAAATTGATGCCAATGAGGAAGTCATTGGTTGCCAGAGCCTCTCAAAAAAAATGTACAAGTTCCACGGAGTACCCTCTGGTGCTTGCCTGAAGAACCACAGAGGGAGTCCTCGGCCTGCCAGAGCCACCCCTAAATTTCCTGAGTCTACTCAGGCAGGTAACTGCTCTTGCTATCCAGGAAAGGCTGGAGAAAGCATTACCACCCGCTTGGGCGTCCTCAGAATTTTGTACCTCAGCTCAGAGCAACAGGTCATGAAGGGCTCAGTAGGCCACATGCTGCCTGGTGGGCACAGATGGTGACCAAACTTGCTTTTCAGGAGGATGGGGTTTTCAACCTTACAACTGGGTTCAAATCCCAGCTCAGACTTTCTAGCTGTATGATATCAAGAATTTTACTTTGTTTCCTTATTTTGAAATGCAAAGAATATTAGTAACTATGTCCAAGTTTACTCTGAGGATTAAATGAAATGTTAATTTGAGGCAAGATAGCATGGTTCTGATATTAAAGACTTAATAAAAAATAGGTATTATTATGAGCATTCACTTTTTGTGAAGGGGAATTTTTTTTTTTTTTTTTTTTTTGTCTTTTATCTTTTTTCCGTGTCCGGCAATGGATCGCAACCCTCAGTGTTGCCCCCGTACCGGACCGGGGACCGGCAACGGGATCGCAA
>NW_007733833.1:51248-54408 GCF_000696425.1 Galeopterus variegatus
CAACCCTCGGTGTTGCTCCCGTGCCTCGCTCAGCCAGTGAGCGGGAACCGGTCTGTACATGGGATCCGAACCCTCGGACGGGAGCGCCGCCGCGCTTCCCAAGCGGCGCACTATCCAGTGCGCCACCGGGCCGGCCCTGTGAAGGGGAATTTTTATAGATGTCAACAATACCATCTTTATGTTTAAGGTATTTACTATTTGTATATCTTTTGCTTCATGTGAAAGGTAATTTTTGAAATTAAAATTAATCAAATGTTTTCTCTGATCAATTATGAATGGAGATAAATAGAAAAATGTGGTTTACAGTTTATTTAATGTAAATAGGCAAAGATAATTTTGGTTATCTTTGGAAATCGTTGACAAATTTGTGTAAATCCAAATACACATGAATTGTGTAGGGGACAAGGGAAAACTTCCTCTTCACCCCTGAAGGTTCACAAAAAGAGAAGAAAAGGAAAAGAAAAGAAAGAAAAATCTGACAAATTTAAACTAATATAAGGAAAAGGCGTAACACATTTTATTATTTTAATATGCTGGAAAGGGACAATGCATGGGGTAACTCCAAGACAGTAATGTCCCAATTTTCAATGGGGTACAGAAGCTTATATACCAGTATTCACCAGTATTCATAAGAGAGAGCAAAGGAGGTAAAAATCCCAAAACAGAAGCCTGAGACCAGGTTTCTCTGGAGCTCTGGGGGATGTGGTATCACTGGTGAAAAGGGAAGGTAGAAGTTAAAGTGAAGAAGAGATTGTCTTGTTAAGACTTTTCATTTAATTTTATTTTTTTCAATATTCATAACTGAATAGATAATGTTTAATACTTTTCCAGCTGAACCCACAAAACATCCATGACTAAAAAAGAGGATTAATACTATTTTATATTCTTTCAGAGAAAACAGTTTTTATTTTGGTTTTAAACTTTAGGCTTCCATGTGTACTTTAAATTAAAAAGAGGATTTGTTTGATAATTAAAGTAAGTCCAAATAATTGGTTTAGAATATCCCACTGCTGTCAGAAAAAAAAAAGGTTATAATATAATTTTATGTCAGATGAAAGATTAATCATGTTAAAATATCCCAGAGGCAATTATTTGTACTATCTTTACAACCAACTTAACTTTCTCTCTAGCTAAACATTATTGCTAATATAATTTTCAAAATGACTGTATCTTGTGATGCCTAAATTTTTTACTTAGATGGGTTTTATCCCACCTAAAATATGTATACACACTCTAACAAATGAAAGGTTTTAAAAATAACTTTATTAAGATATACTTTACATATTATATAATTCATCTATTTAATATAATTCAATTATTTTAAAAAATAAATTTACCAAATTGTGAAACCTCCATAAATCAATTCCAGAACATTTTCATTACTCATAATTTATTATTATAAATTCTGGTTCTACTCCTATCCCTCACCTAAAGAAACCACTAATTAATTTTCAGCTGCTTGCTCTAACCTGCTGCTTAAGTTCGTAGTTGTGTTTTTTATTTCATTGAATGAATCTTTCAGTTCCAGGAGTTCTGATACATTATTTTTTAATCTCTTTGTAAATTTCCTCCTTCATATATTGGATATTTCTTCTCATTTCATCATGTACTGTAATTGAGTCTTCTCTTATCTCTTTGAGTTTTCTTAAGATTGTTGCTTGGAATTCCTATTCAGACGTTTCAAGTGTTTTCTGCTCTATGAGATCTGGTATTTGAGAATTACTGTATTACTTTGGCTGTGTCATATCTTCCTGTTTATTCATATTTCTAGTATCTCTACATTGATGTCTGGTCATCCAGTAAAGAGGTTGTTTCTTCTATTATTCTGGAGTGGGCTTTGAGGAGAAAGACTTTCTCCTCTATTTACAGGCTCCTCTGGTGACTCTCCTTGTGTCAATGCAGTCAAGTGTGAGGTGGGCTACCTAGAGGGTTGTTGGTTCCTCGCCACCGGGGACCAACAACACAGGGCGGGAAGGGACCCCGGACCANAATACATAAATGTAACCTAAGAATCAATAAATGAGACTTGATCAGAATACTGTCTTGTCTCCCATCTCTTGCATCTCTTTCTCCTTTCCCATTCCCACTCCCCCTTCCAGGGTCTGCATTGAATATCCCACAGGTCGGGACATGATGTGAGGTTGGGAAACACTTTCTCCCATCCTGTAGATTGTCTCTTCACTTTGTTAATGATGTCCCTTGCTAGACAGAAGTTTTTTAGCTTGATTTAGTCCCATTTATGTATTTTCGCTTTAGTTGCCTGTGCCTTTGTAGCTATGCTCAAAAAACTGCCACCCACTCCCATTTAGAGCAACATTTCCCCTAACTTTTCTTCTAGCTGTTTCATCGCTTCTGCTCTTAAATTTAGACCTTTACTTCACTTTGAGTTGATTTTTCAGTACAGTGAGAGATAGGGCTCGAGTCTCAGTCCTCTGCAGGTGGATTTCCAGTTTTCCCAGCACCATTTGTTGAAAATGCTGTCCTTTCCCTATTGCGTATTTTTGGCACCTTTGTTGAAAATCAGTTGTCTCTAAGTATGTGGGTTTACTTCTGGGCCGTCTTTTCTATTCAGTTGGTCAATTTGTATGTTTTTATGCCAGTACGATGCTGTTTTGGTTACTATAGTTCTACAGAACATTTTGAAATCAGAGAGTATGATGCCTCCGACTTTGTTCTTTTTCTTAGATATTGCTTTAGCTATAGGGGGTCTTCTGTGGTTTCCTACTTTTTCTATTTCTGTGAAGAATGTCATTGGTTTTTTAACAGGGATTGTATTGAATATGTAGATTTCTTTGAGTAATATGGAGAATTTGTTGATACTAATTCTTCCAATACATGAAAATGGGATACCTTTCCATTTATTTGTGTTCTCTTCAATTTTTTTCACCAATGTTTCATACTTATCTTTCGAGAGTTCTTTCATCTCCTTGGTTAAATTTACTCCTAGGTATTACATTTTGGGACAGCTATTGTGAATGGGATTACTTTCTTGATTTCTTCAGCTATATCATTGTTTGCATATAGAAATGGTATTGATTTTTGTGTTGATTTTGTATTCTGCCACTCTGCTAAATTCATTTATTAGTTCTAATAATTTTTTGGTGGAGTCTTTAGGATCTTCAAAGTATAGGATTATGTCATTTGAAGATAGAGATAAGTT
>NW_007733833.1:55003-59686 GCF_000696425.1 Galeopterus variegatus
TTTTTTTTTTTTTTTTATTTTGTCTTGGACGATGCCTGAGCGATTAGCATAGAAGCAGCATTCCTCCTGAAAGAACAAACAAAGGCCCCCCTTTTAAAAGATCTAACCCTCTTCTATTTTGTAGTATGACCCCGGCCAACGAATCCAATTGGGATTGGAGATCCAGGATAGTGTTGGCAATTGTTTGTATATCGTCCGGGTTTGATCCTGGGGACCACCTCCATCAGACATCCCAAGGGGTGCCACCTGATCCCAGCACATGTCGTCCCCTGATTTTACATTGGTGGGGCAGGATGCCACTGCGATGTTGGAGTCCGAAGGACCCCCGGATCCGGCTGGCTGTCTGCCACCACGTTTATTCCCTGAGAGGCATAGCTGGTAGGTGGAATAACAAGCTGTATGTACAGTAGAGTGGAATTCATGGCTTTTGCCATGGCAAGGGCCGGGCTTTCCCCCTACTGGGGCGATAGCGATCGGGGCATCCCAACAGTCAGACTCGCCAATTCTGCCTAAGCACTAATTGCTGTCCATGGAGGAGGTTATCAGTGCAGAGACTTTGTTTAGCATTGTGCCGGAGGCGAGCCAGTATAGCTACCCCCCTTGCAATCACCTGGGTTACCTCGGATCCTCTGAAGGAGGGCACGGGCCTGGGAGGGATCGCCGAAGCCCGCCTCAAGAGTTGCCATACTTACCCCCAGGATCAGGAGTGTTAGGATTTTCATCGTTATTGGCCCCGTCTGTGGGAGAAGCAGAGGGAGAAGCCTCAGGAGACATGGGATCTCCTGGACAGGATTGGTTTTGTTCGGGTGTTTGAGGTATGTATTTGAGATCTCTAGCAGGGACCCAGATGGGCCTTTTTTCATTAGTAGGGAAAACACAACCGAACCCTCTCCCAGCTGTGAGTAATGGATCTGGGCCCCTCCACATTCCCGTTAGTGGGTCTTTCCATCTTACAAGTATAGAAGAATAAGTGACTGATGAGGACCAATGCTTCTGGAATGGAGAAAGCCGATCATTTTTTGAAAAATTTAAAATATTGAGTGTGAATAGGGCTTTCTTTAGCTGGTCATGGGGCGGCAGGGACTCCCCCTTTTGTTTTTGTAATTGAACTTTAAGAGTTTGGTTTTGTCTTTCCACAATGGCTTGACCTTTTGGATTGTATGGGATCCCAGTGGAGTGAGATATACTCCAGGTCTGTAAGAAACTTTGAAATGTTTGGCTAGTAAAGCAGGGACCATTGTCCGTTTTAATTTGATCAGGGAGTCCCAGAGTGGCAAAGCATTGTAGCATGTGGCTTATGGCGTGTTTAGCCTTTTCTCCCGTATGAGCAGAGGCCCAGCAAGCGTGAGAAAAGGTATCCACGGAGACAAAGACATATTTGAGTTTTCCAAAAGGGGCGTAATGGGTAACATCAGTCTGCCAAAAGTTGTTGGACCGTAGGCCCCGAGGATTGCTTCCTGATTTTTGCAAAGGCGGAACTTGGAGAAAAGGTTGGCACGAGCGACAAGCTCTAACAATCCTTTTAAGATCTTTAATGGGAACTTCAGGAAATTTATGGTGAAGTCCTCTCCAATTTGTATGAGTGAGGTCATGAAAATTAGTTGCCTCAGAGACGGTGAAAGAGTGGGAGGATGAGGCCAATTGGTCAGCGAGGCTATTACCCTCAGAAAGTATTCCGGGGAGTCCTTGGTGTCCCCTAAGGTGTTGAACAAAGAGGGGAGCTGACCGCTTTCTGAGAAGATATCTTGTTTGTATCATTAAGGGCGTTATGGGATTAGAGTCCAGGCGGATATATGCGTTTGTTAGGTTGGGGAGGAGATTGACGGCATAAAGACTATCAGAGAAAAGGTTAAGGGGGCCTTCTACCACCGATAAGGCCAGAGTAGTTGCATACAACTCTTTGAATTGAGCTGATCCTTCAATTCTACGTAAAAGTTTTTGAGGGGTGGACTTTATTCCTTGATAAGGGGGAAAGATCACAACAGAGGCCCCCAATCTACCTCCATCTGTGAATATGGTGGGGAAGCTAGGGTCAGCCCGTGACAGGAAGGTTACGGGTGGCTTCCAGGAGAGCCTTCCAAAAGAACTCATCCATTTGTGAGGTCCATAATGGCAGTCCACCTTGCCCAAGTAACCCTCCAACGCTAGAGCAACTCGAGGGTTATTTTTCTGAAGCCAAGTAAAATCTTGAACCCGAAAGGGATAATTAGGGAAAAGGGTTCCGCACCAAACAGTCTAATAGAAAGTTCTCTCCCTTTAATGATACAATCAGCTAGCTGGTCAACCATAGAGTAGACCCGTGGAGCCCCACCCAAGGACAAATGGACCCATTGAAGTGGTTCCCCTTCTTGGGCGAGCAGTGCTGTAAGAAGAGATTCCCCAGGGAAAATAATTTTTTTGTAAGGGTTTGGATATGGTCCTGAGATAGGGTGACGGTTGATGACAAAGTTAGGCCTTTTAAGAGGTCAAATAAGGGGGCGAGGTCTTCCGTGGAAACAGGAATCCAAGGTCTCATCCAATTGATTTCCCCCAATAACTTTTGGAGCTGTGGCAATGTATATGAGGACTGGAGTTGTAATTGAGGCTTTAGGGGGGATACTGAGTCGAGGGTTAATGTAGTTCCAAGAATTCTAAATGGGGGAATAGTTTGGATTTTATCGGGCGCCACCTTGAAATTGTGTTTTTTTAGTATGTTAAGGCATTTTTGGGTGAATTTGTTGAGCTGAACTTTACTAGGAGCTCCTAAGATAATTGGCTGTCTGCCACCACGTTTATTCCCTGAGAGGCATAGCTGGTAGGTGGAATAACAAGCTGTATGTACAGTAGAGTGGAATTCATGGCTTTTGCCATGGCAAGGGCCGGGCTTTCCCCCTACTGGGGCGATAGCGATCGGGGCATCCCAACAGTCAGACTCGCCAATTCTGCCTAAGCACTAATTGCTGTCCATGGAGGAGGTTATCAGTGCAGAGACTTTGTTTAGCATTGTGCCGGAGGCGAGCCAGTATAGCTACCCCCCTTGCAATCACCTGGGTTACCTCGGATCCTCTGAAGGAGGGCACGGGCCTGGGAGGGATCGCCGAAGCCCGCCTCAAGAGTTGCCATACTTACCCCCAGGATCAGGAGTGTTAGGATTTTCATCGTTATTGGCCCCGTCTGTGGGAGAAGCAGAGGGAGAAGCCTCAGGAGACATGGGATCTCCTGGACAGGATTGGTTTTGTTCGGGTGTTTGAGGTATGTATTTGAGATCTCTAGCAGGGACCCAGATGGGCCTTTTTTCATTAGTAGGGAAAACACAACCGAACCCTCTCCCAGCTGTGAGTAATGGATCTGGGCCCCTCCACATTCCCGTTAGTGGGTCTTTCCATCTTACAAGTATAGAAGAATAAGTGACTGATGAGGACCAATGCTTCTGGAATGGAGAAAGCCGATCATTTTTTGAAAAATTTAAAATATTGAGTGTGAATAGGGCTTTCTTTAGCTGGTCATGGGGCGGCAGGGACTCCCCCTTTTGTTTTTGTAATTGAACTTTAAGAGTTTGGTTTTGTCTTTCCACAATGGCTTGACCTTTTGGATTGTATGGGATCCCAGTGGAGTGAGATATACTCCAGGTCTGTAAGAAACTTTGAAATGTTTGGCTAGTAAAGCAGGGACCATTGTCCGTTTTAATTTGATCAGGGAGTCCCAGAGTGGCAAAGCATTGTAGCATGTGGCTTATGGCGTGTTTAGCCTTTTCTCCCGTATGAGCAGAGGCCCAGCAAGCGTGAGAAAAGGTATCCACGGAGACAAAGACATATTTGAGTTTTCCAAAAGGGGCGTAATGGGTAACATCAGTCTGCCAAAGGTTATTGGACCGAAGGCCCCAAGGATTGCTTCCTGATTTTTGCAAAGGCGGAACTTGGAAAAAAGGTTGGCACGAGCGACAAGCTCTAACAATCCTTTTAAGATCTTTAATGGGAACTTCAGGCAATTTATGGTGTCGTCCTCTCCAATTTGTATAAGTGAGGTCATGAAAATTAGTTGCCTCAGAGACGGTGAAAGAGTGGGAGGATGAGGCCAATNTAGAAGGTTGAGGGGGAGCGGGCGGAAGGAAGGGCTGTGGAGGCGAGGGTGGAGTGGGAGAGGGCGCAGGCCGCAGCCGCTCCGGCAGATGCCCCTGCTGGTTTGGGATATGGGTCTCAGAGCTCTGAGGCCAGGGGGCAGAGGCAAAAGGATTCAGAGGAGGGTACAGAGGAGGACACGTAGGAGTGGGGTCATGCATGGATCCATCGGGGAGGGGAATCAGACAGATCTTTGGTTATATTGTCTGATTTTTGAGGGGGTGGTGGAGCTCCCCTAGCATTAGGCTTGTGAGGCCGGGGTGGAAAGCACCCTTTTAAGGCTGAAATGGTGGGAAAGACCCCAAGGGGGGGGATTTCCCCCCGGTTCACCTGGGCCTTACGAACTAGTTGTTCTACGAGGTCCCATGTAGCCCAGTCGAACAAGGGACTCTCCGGAAGCCAGGGGGCTAGTTAAGTAAGGTTTCCCATGTTTTTAACACTTGAGCATCAGTCAGGGCAAGCCCCCGGCTTTTAAGAAGCTTTTAAGGAGTTACCCTATCTAAATACTCAGGTTCCTTATCTGTATCAAGGTAACCATAATAACAAATAATCTTACTGAGTTGCTGTTAAGATTAAATGTGGTCCA
>NW_007733833.1:60457-103878 GCF_000696425.1 Galeopterus variegatus
GGTCAAAGCCGGAACTCTGTTTATTACAGCAAGCAGGGGTTTTTATAAGGTACCAGGGGCGGGGGAGCTCTTATCCAATAGGGAGTTGACACACTGCTACCCGGGAGGAGGGGTGAGGACAGGGCAGGCGGGAAAAAAGTGCAGAGTCACCGTACCCTGGAAGTTAGTTCTTTTAAGTTTTGAGTCCTCCGCTTAGGTTTCGGTTTCCCAGAATCAGCCCGAAGCAAGTTTAAAATGGCTGAGGTACTTTCCCAAAATGGCTGGCAGCCCAGGCGTAGCCCAACAGAGGGTGGTCCTGGCTGCTACTGTGGCAGTGAGCTGTCCTTGCAGTAGCAGTAGCTGTGGCAATGGTTGTGGTGGACCACCTGCATGGAAACTGTTTGTGGTGCTCGCCAGTCATGGGATGCTCCCTTGCCTCCTGCTTGGGCAGCGAGGACACAACACATCTTTACCTGGCTACCCATTAGGTACCTCAACAACTTTACCTTCATAAATAATCTTTGCAGACAAAATTTTAACCACATCCAAATTTCTTCAGAAACACAGGAAAGATTTTACTTTGTCGATATTCTCTTCTGAGAAAATTCATTTAACTCATTCATTCAAGACATTTAAATACTCATAAAGAAACTCACAAAAAGGAAAGGTGGCTTTGTCCCACACATAGTTTTAGGGCCTGCCATCTCAGTTAAACAGCTGGAAAATGTTTGGTAAGCCGAGAGTCACTCTCTCTCTAACACTGTCCAGAAACATCTCTTGACTTTCCCTGTGTGTTAAAAATGAGCCCAACATCTTTAAGCTTTTTTGGATTTTGCAGGCAATATATTTTGCATTCATTTGAGTCCAATTATACCACTATTTTCAAACAGGCCCACCTTGCACGGCACCCCTTCAACAAAAGGCTCTGCAACTTGTCAAAATTGCAATAGAACAAGCACTCGCACTAGTGTTCCACAGAGAATCTGTCACTGAGGAGGCTTTAGTAACCTTTTCTTATGCCCCCCTAACATCTCTGGACCACCCATGATGACTCTCTGTTGTCCACAGACTTCTGGTACAAGCAATTGCCTTCCATGGTTCCACACTATCTACCATTAGAGTGGCAATTGCTGGCAACATGCTGGCCTCTCCTAGAAAAGGGGCATTCGCAGGCTCTTAGGCCATGATTCTCCCCACCTGCCTTGTGTTATGAAAGCAGCACTCCACAAGCTTAGAAGAGTCACTGAGTCTTCCTTACTGAAATGGAAATGTTATCCACAGATAGAACCACACCTGGGTCTTCTTACATATTCAAAGTTGTCTTATTCTTTCCCCAGATTCAACAGTGACAGAGATGATCATGCATGTCCCAGACCACTTGGCTACCTGGCAAGGCCCTTTTGATCAACCAAGTAAACAGTAAACAGACTTTGTATACTTTACAGCTGGTAGCACTGCCATTACACATACAAGTAATGGAGCTCACTGGAGAGTTGTTGCTTTTCAACTCTTAACCAGGACATCCTTTTTGAAGGACAGGATGCACAGGTCAGCACAACTAGCTGAACTTCAAGCAGTCATTTTAGTAGTGGATGCCCTGGCCATTAATCAACTCCACCTGCACAATTTGATAGACTCTTGGGCCATTGCCCATAGACTCAAATGCTCTGGTCTTATTAATGGCAGCAAAAACAATTCCTTACCCAAAGCTACATCTTTAGGGCAAAGAACTATAGAAATCTGTTGCTTCACAAATATGCAAACAAAAGTCAAGATCACATATGTCTCTACACATACAAAAGCCACAATACAAGGTCTCACCTTATTCTCCTGGGAGTTACAGACTATATTAGTAGTTACCAAGGCACTTATTTCATTTATCAAAATACACAGTGCTGGGATCCTGAACAATGCAATCAATAGAACTTTCATTTCCCTTTCTGTCCTCAGGGTACAAGCCTCCTATAGAAGGTCATAATGTCTTATTTAAATAAGGTCAAATGTAATTAAATGAAAGAAGCCACATTTTAGTCATCAGCCAAACATCAGGGGTAATTAATAAAGAGTCTGGCTCCATTTATAGTGTTTGACTGCTCATAGTTGTCAAGCAAGCCTTATCACTTTCTAAATCTCTTCTGCCTCAATTCTGGAAAAATAGATGACAGCCCAAGTGCTCCCCTCTTTGGCATCAATGGGAACTACAAACCATACAAACCCTGTTTTTACATTAGGTTCCACACTCCAACTCTACACTCCTAATCCAAATAAAAGTCAGCCAGTCTCCTTTGCCTACTCTCTCAAGCCATTTTCATTACAGTTTGGGATCCTACCCTGTTCTCACCAGAATGTATATGAATGCTACCGATTTTTGCATATTGATTTTGTATCCTGCAACTTTACTGAATTTGTTTATTAGCTCTAGGAGTTTTTTTGCAGTCTTTAGGTTTTTCTATATATAGGATTGTGTCATGTAGTGGGTTAGAAATCGTGATTCTCCTTTGATTTTAGAATAAAGTTTTTAGGTAAATGCATGTATGGGGCAAAAGCCCTCGGACAGGGGGCCATAGTTCATAGATAGTGTGGCCAAAGCCCATCTGATCAATTCTTAATCACTGGTTAGGTACAGGACTGTATACTTTATTTTTTTACTTTTTATTTTTTTTTCCTTTTTGTCTTTTTTCATGTCCGGCAACAGATCGCAACCCTCAGTGTCACGCCCGTACCGGGCCAGGACCAGCAACGGGATCGCAACCCTCGGTGTTGCTCCCGCACCTCGCTCAGCCAGTGAGCGGGAACCGGTCTGTATGTGGGATCCGAACCCTCAGCGGGAGCGCCACCGCACTCCCAAGCGGCACACTGTAGCAGTGCGCCACCGGGCCTGCCCCAGGACTGTATACTTTAATAATTTTAGAGATGACAGGTAGTTGTCATACTGGTTCTGTTAAGAGATTTTAAGAATTGCTGAAGGGAAAGTTGTGGAATAGATGTTTGCTAGGGGCAAGCTGTCTGTTGGGGGAAACCCTAGAGATAACTGTATTTAGATTTTATCATAAGAGTTTAACTTTTGTTTAAGGAGAGGTCATACTTTAGATAATGAGCCAGTTTGACCAATTTAGCCCTTTATTAATTGTACTTTGGAATGTCACTTTAATTTACTGATGTTACTAATTTTCATTATTAAGCTATACTTAGCCATAGACAACTTTTGCAACACTGCCCTTGTCCTTATGTCCTACTTTGATGATTGAATCCACTGATTTTTCTTGTAAAATTTCCTTGTCTTGTCAATAAAAAGAAAGGCTGATTTTGGATCAGGGCTGCTCCCCTGATGGGTGGCAGTCCCTCCAGGCCTCATTGATTGTATTTTGAGTGAATTCTTTCTTTCTCTTTTCTTCCTCTCGGTTACATAGAGGAAAGTGTAACAGTGTCATCTGCAAACAGGGGCAGTTGACTTCATCTTGTTCAATTTGCATTACCTTTATGTCTTTCTCTTGCCTGATTGCTCTGCAAGTACTTAGGATACTGTGTTAAATAGGAATGGTGAGAGTGGGCATCCTTGTCTTGTTCCCATTCTTAAAGGAAAAGCTTTAAACTTTTCCCCATCCAGAATGATACTGGTGCTGGGTTTGTCTTATATGGATTTTATTGTGTTGAGATACTTTTTCTATATTTTTTTTTCTAATTTGTTTAGAGTCTTTATCATGAGGGGATGTTGAATTTTGTCAAATGCTTTTTCTGCATCTATTGAGATGATCACATGGTTTTTGTCCTTAATTTTGTTGATGTGGTGTATCATATTTATTGATTTGCATATGTTGCATTCATGCCTGGGATGAATCCCACTTGATCATGGTCTATAATATTTTTGACATGCTGCTGTATTCTGTTTGCTAATATTCCACTGAGGATTTTTGCATCTATATTCATCAAGGATATTGGCCTGTAGTTTTCTTTTTTTTTTGTTGTATCTTTGTCTGGTTTTGGTGTCAGGGTAATGCTGGCCTTATAGAATTAGTTTGGGAGAATGGCCTCTGTTTCAATTTTTTGGAATAATTTGAAAACAGTTGGTATTAATTCTTCTTTAAATGTTTGGTAGAATTCAGCAGTGAAGCCATCTGGTCCTGGGCTTTTCTTTGTTGGAAGACTGATGATTACTGCTTCAATTTCTTTGCTCATTATTGGTTTGTTGAGGTTTTCTGTGTCTTCTTGATTCAGTCGTGGTAGTTTTTATATGTCCAGAAATTTATCCATTTCCTCCAGGTTTTCAAATTTGTTGGCATAAAGTTACTCATAATAGTTTTTGATGATTTTTTGAATTTCTGTCATATTGGTTGTAATATCTCCTTTTTCTTTTTGATTTTTGTTGTTTGGGTCTTCTCTTTTTTTGAAACCTGAATATTTTAAATAATATATTTTAGCCACTCTGGAATCAAAATTCTTGTGTCTGCTTACGTGTTTAGCAACCTTCCTGGACAAATTCTTTAGATTCTATATTCCTTGTGTTGTGCAGCTAATGAGTTCTCTGCTCATTTCTACTATTTTTCTTTTCAATTTTTCCAACTTACAAAAAATAAAATGACTTCCTGTAGGTTATCAATCAGATTTTTTTAAAAGGCCTGGAGCCAGTAAATGTTTCACCTTTTCCTTAAAGAATCTATGTGTGAAGGCATGCTTTCAAACTCAAGCTAACACACAACTCGGCCTGAGATTTCACTTCCTGCTTGCATGAGGCCTCAGTGTTACCAGAGTTGAATGACTGGGGCTTTCATTTTTTTCTGGTTCTTGCCTGGGCATATACACAGCTAAATGTAAGCAAATACTTTTCTAGAGCCCCAGGAATGTGTCTTCAAAGTCCCCTAACATTAGCTATTTATCAGATCTTCCTTTTAAGTTTTAAGCAAGTGATTTTCTTTTTTAAACAAACTGAAATCATAGCCTTAGGCAGCTACAATGTTAACAATTTTACTTAATTTCTGTTGTTTTTGATAATATCCTAGGGGCAGAGTTTTTTCTCCAGTGCTGAATGCCAGATAGATTGAATACAACACTCTAGGAACTGGGCTTTTCTAGGAAGCTACTGCTGCACTGGTAAAAATATTGACTATGCTCTAGGGATGAGGCTTTAATGTATTTCCAAAGGAAGTAGGTTCCCTTGTTGGCTGAAATGCTACTGACTTTTTATAGCTACTGCTCTACACAGTTTGGTGAGTGAATAGGAATGAGGGGAGAGCAGCCCCAAGTTAAAACACCACACACCACATTGTTTCAACCTGGGTTAATAGCTTTTTTGAATAAATGATTTTCAGTTTTTTTCTGTAACAGTGATTGATTTCCAGAGTTTTGAAATAATTGATTTTTATATGCTTGCTAGTATTGTGGTTTCTTTTGTGGAGCTCATTCACCAATATTTCAATCTGACATTGCAAAAGTTCTGTTTCCCAAACAAAGGTATGCATTTATTTAAATAATTATATGAAAATTAAATTGTCTAATATTTCTTATATGAAAATTATTAATTATCCTGCATACTAATACATGCTAGTTCAGTGGCTGAAGGAAATACCTCTATACTTAAGGTAAGCAGAAGAGAAGTACATGTCAACATGAGTTATTTTGCTGCAAAAATATAATGATGATTATAAAACCATTATGCACATAATGATACACACACTCATAATAAACAACAAATACTACACTTAAAAGAAGATTTTAATACACACAGATCTTTTAGAGTTTTAAATATCCCTTTCATGAACTCAAAGATGTGCATTTTTTACATTTTAATATAGTTGAAATCAGGGTGCATGTTAACATCTATTACACTCAAAAATTAACTGACATATTCTATTATTTATTCCCAATCATTATATCTTGAATTCTAAGAACTAGAGTAATATCATTTTTCCACATTTATCACACAGTATTATATGTTCATTTTAGAAATGTTAGGGGAAAATCAATATCAAAATGAAACAAAAACAAAGTATACTGTATTCCTGTCAAAAGATTTAACTGTTAGCCTGTGATAACACCAAAATACTTTGTTTTCCCTCCTCTCTCTCTCTCTGTCTCTTTCTCTCTCTCTCTCTCTCTCTCACACACACACACACACACACAGATGCACATGTTCACAATAATTTTAGCTGAATAAACTTAAGCAAATTCTAACTTCCTTAGGCAAAGAGTTCTAACTTCCTCAGGCAAATATCTTAGACATGGACCGGGCAACAGATTTTATGCATATTTACTAATATAATCATTTTGAAGTAAAATATTTACCTTTTTTTAAAAACAGTCTAAATTTTTAGAAGTTATTAGTAGGCTAACATTTTCCATGTATGTTCCTTCTGGTACTGCATGAAATTCATTAAGCCTTTGGGGACAACACAGTAGGGAGGACTGCTAATAGAAATATGGAACAAGGGCCGGCCCGGTGGCGCACTGGATAGTGTGCTGCTTGGGAAGCGTGGCGGCGCTCCCACCCGAGGGTTCGGATCCCACATACAGACCGGTTCCCGCTCACTGGCTGAGCGAGGCGCGGGAGCAACGCCGAGGGTTGCAATCCCTTGCCGGTCCCCGGTCCGGTACGGGGGCAACACTGAGGGTTGCGATCCGTTGCCGGACACTGAAAAAGACAAAAGACAAAAAAAAAAAAAAAAGAAATATGGAACAAAAAGGCCATTCTGAGAAGGGATCAGATAGAAATGAGAGGGAGCTTTTTCAGCTGAGGCAAAGATCAACCTTGCTTTCGACTGGAAAGGAACTTGGCTCATTGTGTCCATCTCCTAGGACTTTGTGGAAGTTGGAACTTAAGAGTTGTGAACCAGAGTATTTGGTGGAAGAAATTTCTAAGAAGCAAAGCATTCAGGAAGCTGCATGGTTACTTGCAGCAGCCTATGCTGAGTTATGGAAGAAAAGGCATGATATAAAGCCAGAATTTTAAAGGAAAGCAGAGCGTAAAGATTTGGAAACTCTGTAGCCTGGCCATGTAGAGGGAGACAAGCAGAGAACATTTTCAGAAGAAAAATGCCATGGTGCTAAGAAGATTAGTACAAAAGAAAGGGCTTATCAAGAGAAGGGGGGAAAGGCCATGAAGGCATTGCAGAAGACTCTGGAAGACTCCTTCCATTTCAGGCTCAAAGGCCTATGGGAAAAAATGGTCCTGGGGAACAAGCCTGAGGCTCCCTCCATGGGCTTTCTGCCCAGGGCCAGGTCAGGAAACTGCTTCCAGTACTAGCACCCCTGCTGCTCTAACCTTGGCTAAATTGGCTCCAGGTTTAGCTGGACCCACAGCTTTGGACAACAAAAGCTGGAAGCCTTGGCAGCATCCATGTGGTGTTAGGTCTTTAGGCTTGCAGAATGCCAGAGCTGTGAAGGCTTAGGATCCTCCACCCTGATTTCAAATGATGTATGGAAAAGCTTAGGGGCCCAGGCTGTCACAGGGGCAGAGTCACTGCATAGAGTCTTCACTAGAGCAATGCTGAACGGAGATCTGGGATCAGAGTGGCAGCAGAGAAACTCCATTGGGGCCATGTCTAGTGAAGCTGTGGGAGTGGGACTGCCATGGAGACCCCAGAACAGTGGAGCTACCAGAGTGCAATGCCTGCCTGGAAGACCTAAAGTGTGGTCTGAGGCCAGGAAAGCCATGGGAGTGGAGCTGTGTGAGGATTTGGGGACCCACCCCTCAGAACAGTGTCAGAGGACACTGAACATGGAGTCAAGGTAAATGATTCGCCAGCTACAAGATTTGATGCCTGTCCTGCTGGATTTTGGACTTGTTTTGGACCCCTTTCGTTTGGCCAATTTTTCCCTTTTTGAATGAAATATGTATCCTATGCTTGTCCCACCATTGTACCTTGGAAGTAGATAACTTGTTTTGAATTCATAGATGGGACTTTGAGACTTTGGATTTCTGAGTTGACACAAGTTAAGACTTTGAGGATGGAATGAAAGTATTTACTTATGAGGACATGAACTCCAGAGGCCAGGGGCAGAGTTCTGTAGGCTGATTGAATTGTGTATCCCAAAGTCCATATATTAGAAGCTTAATTCCCACTGTAACTATTGAGGGCAGGAAATCCTATTATGGTAATTGAAAGGTGGGGCCTTGAAAAAGGTATTATAGGACCATGCTGTAGTGAATGGATTAAAAATAGTGTTCAGGGGCGTGGTTCTAAGGGCTTTTAAAGGGGAGCATGAAGAGTCTGTTGCTCTCTCTACTCCACCATTTTCTCAATGTGATATTTTGCCATCACTGTTGCAACTCACTGTCACCACCACCAAGGCTTTCACCCGCTGTATTCTCTGGACTTTGGACTTCCCAGCTTCAGAAAGCGTAAGCAATAAATTCTGTATTTTTTCTAAGTTACCCAGTTCCAGTATTTTGTTATAAGCAACAGAAATGGACTAATACAATAAGTACCACCACATTTTTAATTTTCAATTATACCTTTTGCAATCTAAAGTTAGATACTGTTTTGAGTATAACAGCTACTCCATTTACAATGTCTTCTGTTACTTTAGGCACACTACTTGGATAGTAAAGCAATCTCCTGATTGATTTATTTCTCATTCCCACATCATCCTTAACATTTCCAAATTCTATTAATTTTACTTTTTTTGTTATTTAACCAGTGTCAGATTCAACTTCATGAACCACAGCTCTCCTCGTCACTTTTTGCTTGAGCCAAGTAACCATATTACATTTTAAAATTTATTTCTTTTTTATTCTCCTTACAATTTTACTATGGATGGTATAAAGATATACTTTAACTGCAAACAGGTGGAAAAACCACAGTTCCAGTGGTTTCATATAGAAAACCGTGACAGAACACTTATTGGGACAACACTAATGGCTTCTCTCAATTTCCCGAACCACTTTCCTCCAAGAAAGAAGGAACTGTTCTCATTTGTAATCTTAAGAGGAGCAATTATACATGTTTAACCCAGCCCCTTCTTGCTTTATTTCTGGGAGCCAGCTTTCTGCAGAAACCACACATGTGTGTTTGGCACCATATTTTTAACATTAATTTTGAAAATATTCTTTGTCTATTTCTTTCTAAAAATTCTTTCCTCTGAATTTATGAAATAATTCATGCAAATATTAATTAAGTACAAAGAGGAGTTTTATCATCAGGTTATTTTGGTAAGACAATCAGATTGTCTTGTGTGTTTTCATTTGCAAGCTTCTTCCTACTGATTTCTAACTTATCTGATAGAATTTTTACAAAAGAAAATTATGATTCCTTTACTATGCATCTAAATAACTTTAAACGGCTTTATATTTGGAGATGTTACTTGCAGGCTTTTTCTATATCTGTTTAGAAGTCCCTCTGAAATAGTACCATTTATAGTAAGAAAGATTGCTGACCAATGAGCACTAATGTACTTCACCATACACAAGTGTGGAACTTTTGAATAACAGTGAGCAATTGATAAGAGAATTGATCCTGGAAGAGGGAAAAGAATGATGGGTGTTATGAAAAAGAACCAAAAAAATACAGGTTTTCTGAGCCTGACTTATTTCATTTGGCATAATGTCCTCCACTTTCGTTCATATTGTTGCAAATGACAAACCAAATTTCCTTCTTTTTTAAGGGTACATAGCATTCCATTGTGTATATATACAACATTTTCTTTATCCATTTATCTATTGATGGTCTCTTAGGTGAGTCTCATTGACATATTGACTCTAATTTTTTTGGATGTATACCAAGAAGTGGGATTGCTGGATCATACGGTAATGCTATTTTTAGTTTTTTGAGGAACCTCCATACTGTTCTCCATAATACCTGTACAAATTTATGTTCTCACCAACAGTGCTCCAGAGTTCTCTTTTCTCTATACCCTCAACAACACTTATTATCTTTTGTCTCTTTGATAATAGCCATTTGTATTAGTCTGTTTATGTTGCTTATAACAAAGTACACAGAAATGGATGATTTATAAAGGAAACATAATTTATTGCTTACAGTTTCTGAGGCTGGGAAGTCCAGAGTCCACCTGGTGGTGGCAACAGTGACCCAGGGGTGTCACATTGCAAGATGGCGGAAGCAGAGAGAGCAGAAAGAGAAACAAACAGACTCTCCTCTTCTTTTAAAGCCCTCAGAACCATGCCCTTGACCACTATTTTTAATCCATTCACTACTGCTCAGTCCTACAATCCAATCACCTCTCTAAGGCTCCACCTTTGTCTTACCCTAATAGGATTTCCCACCCTCTTAACAGTCACAGTGGGGGTCAAGTTTCTAATACACAATACTTGGGGGGCACAATGCAAGCATTAGTGAGTTTGGGGAGAAATAATTCAACCCACTGCACCATTCTAACAGGTGTGAGATAATACGTCACTGTGATTTTAACTAGCATTTTCCTGATGATTAGTGACATTAAGCATTTGTTTTTAACATATCTGTTGATATTTGTATGTATTTTGAGAAATATCTATTCAAGTTCTTTGCCTATTTCTTAATTGGGTTATTTGTTTTGTTGCTACTGAGTTGTTTGTATTCCTTATGTATTTTAGATATTAATCTCTTATCTGATATATGGTTGATCTCACTTATATGTAGACTCTAAAAAGTTAAACTTATAGAGGTATAGTGGAATGGTGGTTACCTGAGGCTGAGGAGATATTGACCAAAAGGTACAGAGTTTCAATTAAATAGGAGAAATAAGTTTTTGAGATATATCGCACAATATAGTGACCATGTTTAATAATAATATATTGTATATTTCAAAATTGCAAAAAGATTTGGAGTGGTCTCAATACAAAAAAAAAAATAAGTATGTGAGGTGATAGGTATGTTAATTCATTATCTTGATATAATTATTTCACAATGTATACATATATCAAAACAACACAGTGTAGCCCATAAGTATTTATAATTATAAAAAAAGTGCTACTGAAAAAAAGTACATGGTTTATACTGAATCTTTGAGAGTAAGTTCCTTTGGGACATGGTTTCTGAGTTACCTACTGCTTTTAAAGTGCCAGAACAGACACTATGGACAAAAAACCAAAGCTAGAGATCTTACCTAGTCAAATCCTCCCTATATTTCTGAAACTCTTACTTTGCTGTGTCTTATCTGCTGCATTTCGTCTTACCCACACTTGGAGGGGAGTATGGGAGTTGAGTCTGGGTGGGTTGGCAAGTACGGGAGGTTCCTGTCACTGAGAAGCCACAAGCATCTTTGTTTAGGCCTATTTCCACTGATGTTTTATTTTATTTTACTGTTTTATTTACTTACTTTTTTTTTGCCTCAGTACTCTTAATATGGAACTAAATATTGGGATGGAGTTGTAGGAAGTCTTTCTATGCACAGCTGCATCTTAAGCTCATTCTTGGTCTCTAAATTTATAATGCAGATTTTTTCTAATGGGTCATGGGCAATGGAAAGCAACTTTGAGGCACCTAGAGTGAGTTAGCTTCTCCTCTTACAGATCTTCTGAAATATCTTCATTCTTATTGAGTTAAAAGTGCTTTTCAACGGTGTTCTGAGAGTTTTCAGGAATGTAAGTGAACATATATGATCAATGAACTCCATGGTCAATGTACATGAATGAATTTTAGCCTGTATTTTCAGAAATGGCTTTCCAAATAATTTTATACAGTATACTGCCTTTTATTGCAATGGCTTCTATTTCTTAGAATCTTCCCCCCCCCCCCTTAATCTTTGGAGCTGCTTTATTTATTTATTTATTCATTTAGTTTTAATTAATTTTTTAAAAAACTTTTTGCTTATACATACTTATGGGATAAAAAGTTATATTTCAATACATGTATACAGTGTGTGATGGACTAATCAGGATAATTAGCATATTCATCATTGCACAGCATAATCATTACTTGTGATATGCACAGTTGATCTCTCTTAGAAACTTTTGAATAAAGAGAAAATAATTTGGCATTTATTATGCAGAAATTTTATTATGGTAGTCTCGGGAAACATGAAATGAAACAATATGAAACATATACAGTATTGCTAGAATCAGGATTTAAAGCACATGAACTGTAAATCTTTTGAGGCTTAAATCTGAGGCTACTTCCATGTCAGATGCTCAACAAATATTTGCTAAATGATTAAATGATCTCATTCTGTTCTCATTCAACAATTTAAAAAATCATGTTCCAATTATCTATTACTGCATTGCAAACCATCTCAGAACTGAGAAGCATAAAGCCACTACAAAATATATTTTGCTCATGAGCCTGTAATTTGGGCAGGACTCGGTAAGGATGGGTTTTCTGTGGTCCATACAGCATCAGCAGTGTGGGTCAATAGTTAAAGAATGGAAGTAGCTACAGAGTCAACCATTCAACATACCTGGCTGTTGATACTGTCTGTTAGCTGACAATTTCACTAGGCCTGGGACTGGAGCCTTTTCATGAGGCCATTTCATGTATGTGCTTGGTTTATTCATAACGTGATGACTGGGTTTCTAGAATGAGCATCCCAAGAGATAAAACAAGCCAGGAACAGGGAGCATCATCTTTTGTGGCCTGGATTTTCAAGTCATGCTGTATGCAATCTGTTCATTCAATGTGAGTTAATAAGATTGGCCTGGATTCAAAAGATGAATTGAGACATCACGCTCTGATGGGAGGAGTGTCAGAGAATTTGTGGGCACATTTAAAGCCATTAAAGTTCTTCCTCTGGCCACAGTTATTTACATTTATTCCATATACAAAATGCATTCAATCCCTTCTGAATTCCCCAAAAGTCTCGCCTTATTTAGTATCAGATTTAGGCTCAAGTTCCAGGATATCATCATGTAAATTATATATGCATATCTCAGATATGCTTTCTTGATTGCTGCTGCTTGCATATGATTCTCCTTCATCTGAAAACCTGCAAATTAAAAAAAAAAAAAGAAAGAATCCCCAAACTTATGCTTTTTCCACACAACAAACCCATAATTGTTCAAAATAAGAATAAAATGTTAAGTCACATAGCAATTGCTAGTCATGACAATGCTAACATACAATCAGGCACATGTTGCCAATTCCTTGATGAGGGCTTAGAATTACTTTCTGAGAGTAAGTGATTTCGTGGCTTTTATCTCTGCCCTTTTGGTTCCTGGTTTCCCCTTCTCAGTTGCTCTTCCTTTTCCATAAAACGTAGGCCATATTTTCAGTACTACAGATTTTCCAGCCTGTCCTTGCCCATGAAGATTTGAGGGTCTAATTGCATCTTTGTGTTATTTTCTTGCTCTGTCTCTTTTAGTACAAACTAGTATAATTTCTTTAAACAAAACTATGGGTTTCTTATGAATCAATTTATAATCTGTTCCATTAGACAAAAGCCACACCAACTATTATTTTGAGTTCCTGGTGTGGTCGCTATGAGACAAAGACCTTATGATTCCTAGGAGCTCTATTGCTTAATAGTATTCTCTTTATAAGGTCAGTTCTTAATCCAGGGAAGAGGAATAAGACTTCACTTCTGTACAAGTGGAGGGTCAAGGAATTTGCAAATATATTTAATATATCTATACCATGTAAATTAAATTTTAGGCCTGAAACTTTTTTTGTAAACTTAATTCAGTTTGTAGGTAAGTACAGAATATTGTAAGTTAACTTGATAAAGGAATAAGTAAAATATTATATTATTTCTTTTGAGTGTTTAGAAAATTGAGAGAAGTTATTTCAATCTCATGTCACTGAGATGTTAGGACACCAATTTTTTTGCAGACGAAATGAGAAAATTTATGTGGAACATATTTGTAAATGTATGTAAAACATATAAATATATGTTTTATAAAATACAGTATAGAATTATTATCATTACCAAAAAGAATATTCCTTAATTGGTTGTAATCTCATACTTAATTGACCATGATATAATAAATTGCTTTTCTTTGAAAAATGAGAAATAATTGTTTTTCTCTTTTGGAAATTTATATTTTTATGGTCTTGGTAATGATAAGTTTTGTTTTCCCATGTATGTTCTTTTAGTCTTTCTGCTTCTCAATTTTCCTTAATCTGTAATGTGAAGTGTGTATTTCATCTAGCATCCTCTTGCATGTAAATTGTTATCATTAAATTAATTATACTTTAGCTCTAAGTAAAACCACTATATAAAAATATTGTAAAATATTCTACTTCTTTATATAGCTCTAATTGGCATAATTAATATATTAATTAATTATTATTATATTATAATGAAAATAATACCTTAATCAGCACAAGACTGCCAATTTATAAATTTCAAATATACTATTGAAATTATTTTTCACTCAAACTCTTGAATTTCATAGAAATTTACATGGTGGTTGTTTCATTCTCCTGGGCAATAATCTCTAGTAAATAAAATTAAAACAAACATTGTGTTCATGTAGATTTTAGCCATATATTTGTTTTATGCTGAAGTTTAAAATATTGTGGTAATAAAAATAAATTTTTCCTTTCTTTCTTGTTTAACTAAAAGTCACAAAGATAAGTTAGTCAATTCTATAGCTGATAGTGAAGCTATCTTTTTTAACAAAAAATTTAAAGTTAATTGCTTAGCATGCTCAAATAACTTTAGCCATTTTCCACTTTCCTTTGCAATCATTCTACCATTTCCAGTGATCATTTTGCTTTGGATCAATATCCAGCGGTGCGAAAACTTTCCAGCAATGCTTATTCAAGTGTGTTTCACGTTAATAATCTTGGTCTGCTAGAAAACAAATTACACATTCTTACATTTAATCTCTGCTCTGTAATGGATAGTATCTGCATTAAAGATTTGCCAGGAGTGGCTTGCTGCGAGTGCAGGAGCATACATAATTGAGATTGCTTTAAGAAAAATGATCTGAGCAAGATGTTACTTAAGAAACCTTTTAATAAATCAAGGTAGTGAAGTAATTTGTCATTATTTTCACATAGCATATTTACTTATGCTCTAATGTTACAGATGACAGACCACCTATTTTATCTCAAGAGAGTAAATTAATATATAGCCAATGTCTTTCAATTTAGTCATAGTTTATGAAATTTCTAATATATGCATGCGACTATGTTAAAAAATAAATATTATTTCACTTATGTGAAAAAACAGAATATTTACAGACTTAGGTAAGTATAATTTAATTGGAAAGATAAGTAGATATTAGCTATGGCTACCTCTGTGGAAAAGCAGTTGGAAATCTGGAGAAAAAAAGATGATTTACTTGCCTTTGTATACCCTTGCCATTTTTACATGTGCTTATTTTTGCTCTATCATTTAAAACACTATTTAACAAAATAATACATTTTCAAACCCAAACCAGTTGACTTATATCATATTAGCTTATACAAAACTGTTAAAAGAAAACCTTTAGGCAAATTAAATTTAACAGCGTTTAATTGAGCAAAGAACAATTTGTGAGTCAGTCAGCCCTCAGAACCAGAAAAGGTTCAGAGAGCTCTGCTCCACGATGTAGGCAGGCAGCATTTATGAAAGAAAACAGAAGTGAGGTACAGTCACAGCTTGGTTTGTTCTATAAATGAAAAATAAAATATTTCAAGTGTTACTAAAAATAATTGAGACCTTGGACCAATTACTATACTTCAAAATATTTATAATTCGTTTGGTTGTCTAATCAAAAACATTTATTGAGTTTTGGCCTGAATCAGGCTTTGTGCTAAGTGCTTTAAACAGATTTTCCCATTTAGTTCTTAAAACAAACTTATTAGTTTCACTAACATAATACATGAGACTTAAAGAAGTTTTTCAGTTTTCCGCAACTCTTAAGTATTAGAGCTGGGCTTCTATTCCTGGAAGTATGACTTTACATTCTAAGCTCTTAAAACTGAATTTATATTCCTAATTTTAAAAATATGCATTAGTTTATTTTTGCTTTTCTAAAATATATTGAGTATTTATGTAATTGATTTAAATTTATAAAAACAACCTCCTTATTGATGTATGTTATGTCTGGGTTAAGGTAGGTGATAAAAGTCAAACAGCACCATGTATCCATATGTATTCATTTAAAAAATTGTAATCATAATCCATCAGTACAGAAATCATTGTTCAAATAGATTTTTTACCTGTTGGAAAGTGTGGGGAAGCCATTCAGAAATCTTTATAATTATTGGTACATATATAAAATGTTTAGAATTTTCCTTGAGAATAGTGTATGATGTCAAAAAAATTCCAAGTGTCTTCAATTTAATAAAATAATTTGAAAATTTTTTTGCTCCTTTCATCTTAGTTTGCTTTTTTTCTGTAACCTCTATATTCATCATAACCATAGTTAATATAAACATAAAGCAGATAATCATTAATATATTATTATACAGTTTCTAAACAAAGTGGTTTTCCTTCAGATTTCTAATTACATATTTCAAAAACACAATGTCTTTATATTCTTTTTTAATGGTTTAACTCTAAAATCTATTCTCTAGTCATAGTGCAATGCTTCTTCACAGTATATGTAATATTTCTCCAGGACGGATCATTTGTTATGTGAGAAAAAAATTAAAAGTTTGTAATATATTTCAACCACCTGCCTCAATTCATGACAAAAAGTTCAAGTTTTGCAGGTGGGAAATGGAGAACAAATGCTATTGTATCATTTAAAAACAATACAATGAACATTAAATTTACAGAAGAATTTATCTTACTAACCTAACACCAGAAATTTGGGAGTAGAAATATCTCGACATATTTTTAAATAGCTTTTACACAAATGCCTTTGACTTTTTTATATATTTTATAATTATGTGTATAATTGTTATACAGGGTACTTCAAAAAGTTCATTAAAAATTTTGTATTTTCTTTTAATTCTATTTTTCCATGAACTTTTTGAAATACCCTTGTATTACATCCTCATAAACTCATGAATTGTTCTGATTGCTTACATTGAAAGATTGAAAAACACAGTGGATGGTGGATCAATTTGATGAGTGAAAATACCACAGTGGATTGTTTTAAATTTGAAGTTAACCCATACCATTTTTAAATAGTTTCCACACAAATGCTGTTAACTTCTGTGTATTTCATGAAAATAAACATTATCTAATAAGGAATTTTATTAAACAAATACCAATAAGAAGACAATAAATATTAATTATAGAATAAACCATCTATAAAAGCAATGGAGGAACTTCCTGATAATATTGATCTAAAAAGAAAAGAACACTGGATTTCATTCATAGAGGTTTGACCTGCATTTGGATATATTTTACTCTTCCCATTAGCAAAACGAAGATTAATATTTCAATTAGGCTCTTGAATATATTCATTAAGTTCAGAATAGAGCAGAGAAAATATCACTTACGCTTTCATATTCTCTCCTGCAAATTTTTACAGTTGCAACCAAGATTTTTGTACATATCTCATGGAAATGTTCACTTTTTATTTTAAAGTTTTTTCTTTTGTATATCTTCTGAGTTGTTTTGTTTGTATAGGTAGAGTCTGAAGATTTCAGTGTAATCACTTGGTTTTAATTAAACATGAGTTTTGTACACAGTGCAGCCACTTCGCTAACTTCTATTGTCTGCAATTGTTGTTATGAGTATGGTATATTATTTTCAAACAATGATCATTTTACTTCTCTAAAATTTTTAGAATTCTTTTAGTTATTTATTTTTTATTTTAATTTATTCGTATACAGTGTAGTTGATTTCCATCTCCCTTTACCAGTTGTTCACCTTGTTCCATTGTATTGTCTGGTACCTCCAGGATAATGTTGAATGACATTAAATGATAATAGTTATAAGATATAAAAGGCAATTCATTTTTAAAATATTTCTCCTGTGACTTGTAGAGATTCCCTTGATAATTCAAGAAAATTAGACAAGGTAAGGATTTACAATTCATTTAAAGTTAAAAAAAGGAAAAAAAATAAACATTTTTTATGTGTTTATTGCATCAACAGATGGTTCCCATAGTATAAATATTGAATAAAATGCGCCTATTCTTTCTCTATAACAAAGGTAAATTCAAGAGCAGGACAAAATCTAAACATGTTACTTAAGTTCCGGAAGTACTTGTAATTAATTGACCCTTATTCTGTAGCCATATTTTTGCCTCTTTTTGTAAGAAAGATATTTGGTTTGCATGCATGGAAAAATAAAAATTGATAGAATGTATGAACGTGCATTTTAAAATAAATAATCACAAATACTTATTTGTTCACTTCATGTGTATAGAAATGTTATTCTGATAATTATACTTAGGTGATTTTTTTAAAGGAGGGTATAGACAAGCTAATTCTTAATTTCAAATTTTTAATGTTCTAGAAAATAAAGTAACGATAAGAAATTATCTTACCAGACATTCAAAAATTAACTAAAGCTACAAATAAGACTGTAGTGCTATTATGTGAATTAAAAGAGAAATCTATGATACCTAAAAGTTCCAAAAGTAGATAGAAAACATGCAAGTAGGATAAGGGTTGCAGCATTGCAAACCAATGGAACCAAACTAAATGGAGTTGTATTAACTGAGTAGCCATCTAGAAAATTAAAATATTTTTATCACTATAAGTTCAAAATGAATCAAATATTCAAATGTAAAGTCTGAAACCAAAATATTACCAAAGGTAAGTTATTTATAATTTTAAAGTAGAGAAAGCTAAATTGAAATAAAACTGAGAAAACATACAAAAATGTACATATATAACTACATTAAAAGTATGACATGATAATACAAGATTGCAAAAAAATGGTAACTAATGTCAAAAATCAAACAAAAAGTGAGGAAAATGCAATTCTTACCTCATAGAAAGAACTGATATGCTTTTAAAAAGGAAATCCTACAGATAAGTTTAAATAAAGACCAAGAAAAAAGTAGAAAAATAGGTTTACATAGAACACGTAGGGGAAACACTTCAGGATGAAGGGCTGGGCAAAGACCTTATGAATAAGACCTCAAAAGCACAAACAAGAAAAGAAAAAATAAACAAATGGGATTATATCAAACCGAAAACTTCCCTACATCAAAGGAAACAACAGAGTGAAAAACAACCTACAGAATGGGACAAAATGTTTGCAAACTATGCATCTGACAAGGGATTAATATCCAGAATATACAAGGAACTCAAAAAACTTAGTAAAAAGTTCAGATAATCCAATTAAAAAATAAGCAAAGAAGCTGAATAGACATTTCTCAAAAGAGGACATACAAATGGTCAACATGTATATGAAAAAATCCTCAACATTACTAATCATCAGGGAAATGCAAATAAAAACCACATTGAGATATCATCTCACCCCAGTTAGACTGGCTATTATCAAAAAGACAGACAAGGACGTGGAGAAAGGGGAACCCTCCTACCTTGTTGGTGGAACTGTAAATTGGTGCAGCCATTACAGAAAATGGCATGGAGGTTCCTCAAACAATTACAGGTAGAACTGCCATACAATCCAGCAATTCTGCTGTTGGGTTTATATCCAAAGGAATGGAAATCACCACATCAAAGGGATACCTGCACTCCCGTTTTTATTTCTGCATTTCCAATAGCCAAGATAGGGAACCAACCAAAATATTCATCAATGGACAACTGGATAAGGAAAATATGGTATATATACACAATGAAATACTACTCAGCCATAAAAAAGAATGAAATTCTGCTATTCACAGAAGCATGGATGAACTTGTAGAAAAGTATGTTAAATGAAACAAGCCAGACAGAGAAATATCATGTGTTCTCACTCATGAGAGGGGGCTAAAAAATATATGTATGTATGTATGTATGTATGTATGTATGTATGTAGGTATGTATGTATGTATGTATGAAAGAAAGAGAAAGAAAGAAAGAAAGAAAGAAAGAAAGAAAGAAAGAAAGAAAGAAAGAAAAGAGAAAGACATAACAATCACAACAATACATTGAACTTTCATACAGAGGGAACAGAACTGTGGTTACTACAGACAGGAAATTAGGAGGTGGAGGGGGCTTAATGAGAAATTGGTTAATAGACACAAGGAATTATCGTGTTTTATGATGAACATGCTAATTATCCTGATTTGATCATCAAACATTGTACACAGATATCGATATTCATCTCTGTACCCCACAAATATGTATAATCAATTATGGTTTAATAAAAAAAGTTACATAAAAAATAAATAAATAAAAGGACGTCTCAAGTGGCCTACTGCAAAATTCTAAAAAAATTAAAAAGAGAAATAGAAATGGCTCTTTACATTTTGGTTTATAAAATGATTTTCATTTTTATTTATAGGGTGAGAAATGCAAATCAAAATTTTAGAAAATATCCTGCTTTGCCTCTTAGATTGGCAAAAATCAGGATGCTAAATTGTGTTTCTGTGATAGCTGTGAATTGTGATACTGTATTGGCAAGAACTTGGAAAAATTGGCACTCAAAATATTTTTATATGATTAAAGATGTGTGTATTATCTTTTCAAAGCACTTTTGAAAGAACTAACAAAAGTAGCAATTTATTTTCCATCTAGCTCAAGTAATCCTTGTCTAAGAATTTATCCTATTTATATATTTGCAGCATCATGCAGTCATTTATATGCTTTTACAGCTTATGCATGGCAAAAACAGACTTGGTATAATGGTTAATTTTATACGTCAACCTGACTATACCAGGAGGCATTCAGATTGAGCATTATTTCTGGGCGTGTCTGTGAGTGTGTTTATGATAAGATTAGTACTTAAATCAATGGACTCAGTAAAGTAGACAGTCCTGCCCATTGTGGGTGAGTATCATCCAATCCACTGAGGGCTTGAACAAAACAAAAATGCTGAGGCTGAATAAATTTGCCCCTTTTTCTTTCTGCCTGCCTGCTTCAGCTACAACATTGGTCTTCTCCTGCCCTTGGACTGGAATTTATACCACTGACTCCCCATGGTTCTCAGGCCCTCAGACTCTGACTCGAATAACACAACTGGCTTTCCTGTATCTCCAACTTGGAGACAGCAGATCAAGAGACTTAGCCTTCCTAAACGTGTGAGCCAATTCCTCATTGCAAATAAAGAGATTGATGGTTGGATGGATGGATGGATGGATGGATAGATAGATAGATAGATAGATAGATAGATAGATAGATAGATAGATAGATAGATAGATAGATAGATAGATAGATAGATAGATAGATAGATAGATAGATAGATAGATAGATAGATAGATAGATAGATAGATAGATAGATAGATAGATAGATAGATAGATAGATAGATAGATAGATAGATAGATAGATAGATAGATAGATAGATAGATAGATAGATAGATAGATAGATAGATAGATAGATAGATAGATAGATAGATAGATAGATAGATAGATAGATAGATAGATAGATAGACAGATAGACAGACAGATAGATCAATCTTATTGATTTTATTTCTCTGGAGAACACTGACTAATGCACTGGGGCAAAGGGAAAAATAGACTAATACATCTCAGCCAAAGATCCAGATAGGCTATATACACCCAGAGGAAGGTGTGCAAATTTCTAAGTAATACAAAAACCCTTAACCACCCAGGGGCATACCTAAGTTCTGGCCTCTGGGATTAGATTGAGATGCTGAGAAATATAGATTTTATTCTGGTGGGACAGAAGTCTAGTTGAAAATTAATTCAATTAGTAGGATAAGGAGAGATCAAATTTGGGGGGCAATCAGTACTCTGTGATGAAGTCTTAGCAATGAGCATTATTGAAAAATCATTATTGTTCATTGCCTGATGTTACTACAGTAAACTTAACAGAAATGGGACAAATAAAGTGAAAAGATTACACTCCGAAGTAGGGTAAACTATTAAGTGTTAGATTATTATATTCAGAAAAAAATCTTAACATTGAAGCTATTTCTTATAATATGTACTTTAAATTACCCTCAGTTTCTGATAATATCAGACCCTGAAAGATTTTATTTTTTATCTTTATTTTTAGCCAATAGGAGAGCAAATAAAAAGTCTTATTTTTACTTTATAGTTTAAATATTTTATAAAGTTGCTCAAAACTCATAGTGCTAACTGAACTTTTTATTCAATATATTTATTATCTATCATGAAAAACTACTGTTACCATAGCTATTTTAACATGTATAACTTTTCGAAGTTATATTTTAAATACTGTGATTTCTGAGCCTAAGTCTAATTCAACAAACATGTTTTGAGTCCTACTGTTGCATTTGTGCCTAGTGCTAGGTAACTGCATAAAAAGCCCCAAATGACCTGCACCTCATGTTGAGTAATTCAACACAGAAATGCCAAGTTTCACTTTGTGGTTACTCTACTGGCAGTCAAAGCTCCCACCAACTAGCTGCCTATTCTTACATCAATAATCATTGAACTGTAATATTTAAATACCCATTAATTAGTGGGGAAAGACTTGTTATATCAAGAACACAAGAGAAGAAATAGAAAAATGAGATAAATTCAAATTTTATAGATGATAACAGCAACCATACATCAACAATTCCATGTTTTAAAACCATAAAGTACCCCTTTATCTTGTTTTTATCCTTATTATTCTAAGGATAGTATCCATAGTATTCTATGTATTGTATTATACATTAATTTTTACCTGTTATTTAAAGTTGTATAGTACCAGCATTGGTTTTCTTTGTGGACTCTTTAGGGTTTTATATATATAAGATCACATCACCTGCAAACAGACAATTTTATGTCTTCCTTTCTGATTTAGATAGATGCTCCTTTTTTTTTCTCTCTCTCTCTTTTCTTTTTTGCTTAATTGCTCTGGCTAGGACTTCCAGTATTATGTAGAATAGAATTGGTCTGAGTAGGCATCCTTGCCTTGTTTCTTACCCTAGTAGAAAATCTTTCTGTTTTTCACCATGGAGTGTGATGTTAAGCTGTGGGGTTTTTACACCTGGCCTTTATTCAGTTGAGGTAATTGTACTTTATTCTTAGTTTTATTGAGAAGTTTTTTGTTTTTGTTTTGTTTTGTTTTATCTTCTAAGGATGTAAAATTTTATCAAATTCTTTTTCTACATCTATTAAGATGATCATGTCATTTTTATCCTTCATTCTGTTAATGTGGTACATCAAATTCAAGGATTTTCTTATGTTGAACCATCCTTGCATCCTATGGATAAATTCCACTTGGCCATGTGGTGATCTTTCTATTGTGCTATTAAATTTGGTTTGCTATTATTTTATTTAAACATTTTCATCTGTATTCAACAGAGATATTGGCCTAGTTCTTTTTGTTCTTGTTCTGTTTTGTTTCCTTATTGTGTCTGGTTTTCATGACAAGGAATGCTGGATTCATAAAAAGAGTTTGGAAGTATTCATATCTTTTCGATTTTTTGGAAGAGTTTAGAAATAATTGATATGAATTCTTCTTTGACAGTGTGGTAGAATTAATCAGTGAAGCCATCTGGTCCTGAGATGTTCTTTGCTGTATGGTTCTTGATTATTGATTCAATCTTCTTACTAATAACCTGTCTATTCTGACTTTCTATTTCTTCATGATTCAGTCTTGATAGGAACTTACCACTTTCTTACAGGCTATCCATTTTGTGGGTGTATTATTGTTTATAGTAGTCTCTAATAATTTTTATTTCCCTAGAATCAGTTGTAATGTCTACTCTTTAATTTCTGATTTTATTTCTTTGAGTCTTTTCTCTCTTTTTCTAAATTAGTCTAGCTAAAGGTTTGTAAATTTTATCTTTTCAAGAAAACAAGTCTTAGTTTCTTTGATTTTTTTCCTACTGCTTCTGTTTCCTATTTTATTCGTTTCTGCTGTAATCTTTATTATTTTCTCCGTTCTACTAACTTTAGGTTTAGTTGTTCTTCTTTTGCTAGTTACTTGTGATGCAAGGTGAGGTTGTTTATTTGAGATCTTTCCTCTTTTTTAATGTAGGCATTTATTGCTATAACATTCCCTTTTTAGTATTGCTTTTTCTGCATCCCGTAAGTTTTGGATATTGTGTTTCTGTTTTTGTTTGTCTCAAGAAATTTTCAAATCCCATTTTAATTTCTTCTTGGACCCAATTTGTGGGTCAAAATTGTGTTGTTTAATTTCTCCCTCTTTCTGGATTTTCCAGTATTCCTTCTACTACTGATTTCTAATTCCATTAGATTGAGCTTAGAAAAGATACTTGATATACTCTTAATTTTTTAAGACTTGTTTTATGACCTAACATGTGATCTATACTGGAGAATGTTCCATGTTCCCTTGAAAAAGATTATTGGGTTAAAAATTTTATATGTCTGTTATGCCCATTTGGTATATGGTGTTATTAAAGTCCACTGTTTCTTTGTTGATTCTCTGTATGGTTAATATCCCCTATTATTGTACTGCTATTTACTTCTTCCTTCCATTTGTTTACATATTTAAGTGCTCTAATCATGAAAGAAATGCAAATAAGAACTACAATGAGACATCACTTCACACCTATTAGGATGGTTACTATCATAAAAATAAAATAAAACAAGTGTTGGTAAGAATGTGGAGAAAAGGAACCCCTGTACACTGTTGGTGAGAAAGCAAAACGATGCAGCTGATATAGAAAACAGTATGGAGGTTCCTCAGTAACATTAAAAATAGAACTACCAAAGAATCCAGCAACTCTGCTTTTGGGCTAAGAAGTAAAAACAACCTATATGTCCATTGACAGATCAATGAATAAAGAAAACATGGCAAATGCGTACAATGTAATATTCAGACTTAAAGGAAGAAATTCTGCAATATTCAACAACATGGAAAAAACGTGAAGACATTATGGTAAGTTAAATAAGGCAGTCACAGAAGGACAAATACTGAATGATTCTGGTTGCATGAGCTATATAAAACAGTCAAACTCATAGTAGAAGCAAAGAAAAGAATGGTGGCTGAAAGGCTGGTAGGGAGAAGGAAATGAGGACTTACTAATCAATATGTATAAAATTTCAATTATACAAGATGAGGAAGTTCTAAAGATCTGCTGTACAACATTGTACCTATAGATAACAATTTTATATTGTACATGTAAAAATCTGTTAAGAGGGTAGATCTCATGGTATGTGTTTTTACCAAAATTTTAGAAAAGGCAACATTTTAAAAGAAAATTATATGATCATAGTATTCTTAATCATTATTAAGAATAGTATTCTTAATCATTATTAACTTTGTTACCCTCCCTTATTTTTAAAAGCTAACAATTTGTAGGAATAGTTATGTTTCTAAATTTTAAAGTGCAGCTAGGTACTTTTTTAGTTTTTTCTTTTTTTTTTCAGAAACTGTATAAGATTACTAAGGATAGGAATATTCTTTTAAGTTTTTTTAGTTCTTTAAGTAAATGTTAAATTGATACCTATTAGATTGGTAACTATATACTGTAATCAAATTAGAGTGAGGGTCTCACTTGTGAGAAATAGAAAATGGCAGTTAGGTCAGGGTAGACGATGGGGTAAATTGAATAGTTGGATAACCAAGAAAATAGCTTCCTGGAATCTGTTCTTTTTTTTCCCCAGCACCAAAGTGACCTTTCCTATCTGGAAATAATGTTAATTCTAAAATTATAAACTATTATATCAAATTGCTTGCATTTCTGAAGTCATGCAATTCAACAAAGAAGGGAACAGGAAAAGTAGTTGTCCACTTGCTTTAACTTATGTAGTTCAGAGAATATTTTATTCACTTTAAATGGATGTAAAAACAACTTCATTATTATTTCTAAGGTGAACATTGTCTTTTTCATTTAAATGTTATTTGTTTTAATTTGCATTTTTTAACGTTTAAGCTTCTCAAACATTTCTAGAACAATATAAAAATTTGTGGTATGCATTTTTTTTAGTTTAGATCATTTTTATATGCAAATTATTTGTTCATATCATATAAAAACTCCAAATTATAAATGTTAGAAAAGTGAATTTAAATATGATTTTAAAAGAATTTTGCTCATTACAGGTATTTTTTCATGACATTTACAGATACTTTACTATGTATACAAATACTCCTCAACTTATAGTGGGGTGATGTCTCGATAGACACATCATAAGCTGAAAGTACCATTAAGATGAAAATGCATTCAATACACTAACCAATTAAACATCATCTTAGCCTAGCCTACCTTGAACATGTGTAGAACACTTACATTAGTGTACAGTTAGGGCACAATCATCTTAAAGCTTATTTTATAATGAAGTGTTGAATATCTCATGTAATTTATTAAATACTGTCCTTAAAGTGAAAAAAAAGAATGGTTGCATGGATACTCAAACAACAGCCTATTGCTTTTTACATCATTGTAAAGCCAGAAAATCATAAAGTGGAACCATCATAATTCAGAGACAGTCTGTAATTAATATAAACTATGTAGACAAATGCTCCCTGTGCATAAGAGCAATGATTCATTATTTTAACTAATTCAAATTTTAAAATACTACAAATTAACTTAAAAAGGCAAAAATTAAGCAGAAGCCAGAAAAGACAAAAGAAACATGTTTAATTTATAAAAAGTCTATGTAAATTGGTAACTAACCACAAAGATCCCAAGACATAAATAATTTCCCTTCATGATTTATATGTTTCTACCTTGTTTTATATTTATGTATTTACTTGTTTACTTCCCCTATTGACTCCTCTTGAGAACATATTTCAAATCAAAAGTACCCTCAAAGGACTTTAAAAATACAAGTCTCAATAATATTGTTATATCAAGTATAAATAATTTGTGTGAATGCTGGTCACAAAAAAATGTCTCTAAAAAAAATATTTTGCCATAAAATTGATTTTGAAATCACTAACAAAGCAACAAAATACATTTTTATAGTAACTGTAATGGCAAGATACAGATTAAGACTAGTCTACTATACTGCCTTTTCGTCATTTGTTAAATTCTGCTGTTAAATACTTTTAGTCTCTACCAATTACTATCAGAGAATATATTTAATTATCTAAGAGCAGATTTGCCAAAAGACTTTGGGTAAATTTTTTCTCTCAAATATTTATATATCTCCGTACAAATGTTATCAGAGAATAGTGCTTTTTAAGGATTTGTAGAAAAATGGAAAAAATGTGACATATACTTTAGTCAAAATTGAAATGTTAATTCTTGTTTTCTTAGACTGTCCATATTAATTTTGTAGATAAAGATAATTCCATCAATTTAGTAAAAGTGACAGATAATAAAGATTCATAAAACTATTGTGCTAACATTGTTTTACAATAGAACACTATTGAATATTTGCATTCTGTAATAGAAAGTTTAAAATAGGTAGAGAAAGATGATATAATTGATTTAGAAACAGCAATTTTATAAAAGCCTTTGTTAGAAGGAATGTCTGGTGGCAATGTTATCCACATTGTTAAAATTATAATCGTGAATCTCTTCAATGCTTAAATAATGTTATATTAATTTCACATTGTTATAAAGGGTTGGAAGAAATAAAAATCAAATTTAATTAATAACTAGAACAAGCTCCTTTTATTTTATATGAAACTAATGCTGAAAATTTTATCATTTTTTTCCAAAATTCCCCCACACCCTTACAGTTTAAAATGTATATTTTATATATCAGATTTTTTAACCTTATATTTGTAATGAGAGTTCTGAGTTGCCAATACAAGAACTTACTCTATTAATTCTTAAATAAAAGGAGTTAATTAAGAATTTTACGTATGTCACAGAATGTATAGGGACTGTAGAAATAGACTATTACATTTTTTAAAATGGTCCCCCAAATCAGGGCTGGTACTACAATTTTCAGGGCCCAGTGTAAATTGATTATACGCAGCCCTTTGCTCAAAAAGCATGGAGGCTGGCAGGTTAGCTCAGTTGGCTAGATCATGGTGTGATAAGACCAAGATCAAGGATTCAGGCTGAAAAAAAAAAAAAAAAAAAAAGCGTGGAAAAATGTGCTCTCCAAGATATGAAATATAAGCCTTTTCCATCCAGTGGTCTCTCTCAACTTCTCATTTTTTAAAAAATTTGTTACTTTATGTCATTATAAATAAATCAAAATCAAAACGTAAAATATTAGCATGAATTCTAACATTTATCTTTTTAGTGTGCAATGCCAGTTTTAAATGCAAACAGAAGGGTATTTAGTATGCAGAATCGCTAAAGTTGTAAGATCTGTATTTTTGAGCTCCATATGTATATGTATTTAGTTCTTTGCATAAAAGTGTAAATGCTACACAAAACAACTCAATTGTTTTTATTTGTTTTTTTAATAAACACACCTTCTGCCGGTACTCCCTACTTTTGGCTCAGTAGTGAGTAGGGGAAGGACTTAAAGGATAAGAACCTATGGGTTTAATATCTTTCCTTTTCCTTCTGTGTCATTTTAGGCATAAATAGTTGATAGTACAGGGAAGTAAAGGCAGTAGAAAAGGTAGTGTTCCTTGGCTGCACCCATTTCTTAAGATGCCATTGACATCTTTCTGTGTTTGAAGCAAGTTCTGGCTCATATGCAAAGTGTGGCCTCCTGGGGCTGTTACCCCCCTCACATACTCAGCTATGAGACTTAACATGCTTACCTTATACTCAGTGTGAGACTCCCTGAACTCCCAATCATCTTTGGCACATCGAGATTCTGTGCTAATGAGGGCATTACAAACATTCTGTGTTGTGTGCATAGGGAAACAAGGGATAGTGTCAGAAAAGCATATTTTGCACACATCTCCTCTTCACATGCATGCTCCATGGTCCCATCATACTTCACTTACAAAGCACAAGTTTGAAGATAAAATTATTAAAAAATTCAAAATGATGGGAACAGAATATCAAATCAGGTCTGGGGTCCTTTTAAACAGGGGGCCTTGTGTGACTGGATAGGTCGCATGCCCATGAAGTCAACCTAAACAATGGAATAGAACTAACCTGATGAATAAACTCTTGCTCCTGGAATAACCAAGTATTAAGTGTGGGAACCTTACCTCTGCTACAGTGGTATTAATAGTAAGAATAGTTCATCAAGGACATTTTAGTCATCCATCCAACCACCACTGACCCCCTAAAACCAAATGACATTTTTGCCATTGATACCTGCAAAATGATATTACATGCCAATTTTTTTTTTTCTGGATCAAAGCTGTACATTTGTACAACTCTAACACAACCTGAATCACTTACCTGAATCTGATTCATTTGAGGAAGCATGACTTATGCTAATTTTCCAAGGAAAAGAAATACAATTGATATTTATGTTGTTTTCAATATCAGTTTATTATGTTGAAAACTGCTATGAACATTAGCATGCAAATATTTTTGTAAACATAAGTTTTCACTCTTTTGGTTACATAAATAGAAACAGTATTACTGAGTCATACACTGAGTAAACTATTAAATTGATAAGAAATTTCCAAACTATTTTTCAAAGTCACCTTACCATTTTGAATTCCCATCAAGCAATGTGTGAGTTTCAGGTGCTCCACGTTCTTATATTACACTGCACTTACTACTGCCACTCTGTTTAATGTTAGTCATTTTAGTGAGGCAATATTGGGATTATATTCTTATTTCAAATTGCTTTTATAAAAGACTAATGCAGTTGAGCATTTTTTTTCTGTGTATATGCATATTTGTAATTTATGTTAAGTATCTTGGCTCCAGGCTAAAATCTTAAATGTTGTCTTGCAGGCCCAACCATAGGCAATTACAAGGCTTTGCCTAGCAAGCCTCTTGGGGAGAAAGCTGACCTCCGACACCAGACTCGATGTACAGTCAATCCATTATAGTTTTCTAGAAGGAGTTGCAGTGAAGAACTCAGTCCCCTCTGGCTGGCCTTGCTCATAAGTATGTCGCCATCCCTGCTCAGACACCTTTTTTTGACTGGCTGAGACCTCCTAAACTGGGCTGGCTAAGGCACTTTTCTCCACACTGACTCTGCACTTTCCACTCCATACCACTTCTCTTTAGCCCTCTCGGGTCCATAAAAAAAGCAGAAGGCTTTTGCTGGGGTCTCCTTGGCAATGAGATGATTCTCTCCCATCTGTGCTATGTTCTTTGATCCTCGCCTGATATCATTCTGTGGGGAAAAATGTAACACTCAGGCCTGGATCCTTTTCCTTTACTTCTTGTTTTCACTGTCACAGTAAATAAAGACTTGATTATTACTTTCACTTTGGTCTGTTGTCCTAACTAACAATCTCAGCACCTGGCAACTCACCACATATATTATTTTGTGAAGTATATGCTCAAATTTTTGTTCGTTTTTTTGTGATTGTCTTCTTACTACTAGGTTGAAAATATTTTTTATGTGTTCTAAATACAGCTTGTAAAATCATATCTACAAAATGGCTGAGCTGTGGTTCAGAATATCTGAAAGGGAGCCAGTAAGCTATTCTTTTAAGGGACCTCAACACATCCTCAGGCAGCTATACACAAAATTTGCCTTGAGTTTTGAACTGGGCCAAACTGAAGAACCCCCAATATCCCAAAACATTATTAACCTTAGCTAACCTACACTTTATTATTATTATTATTACTATTGGTATATAATAATCGTACATTATGAGGTACAAGTAATAATTTGATACAGTATATGTCAAGCTAGGGCTGGGTCTGGAGCTCACAGACCCCTCGAGCCCACTCACAAACCCTTCACATGCAGGTCTAAGAGCTAGGTAACTGGAGAAAAGGAGCCTTGGTTGAAGAAAGAATAGTCTTTATTCAGCACACACACATCTAAGAGTTAAGCAGTCCAAAGAGAAACTCAGAAAACTCAACTGCTATAGGCAAAGTCCAAAAGAAAAACTGAGCAGCTGCCAGAAAAGTAAACAGGCTCTATTTTTAGATGCAAGCTCTGCTGGCCAGCGCTGCTTCTCAAACTGAAGAACACACAATAGCAACAAACTAAAAAGTACATGGGTGCACATGTGCACCAAGTCCACCCACACACAACTTGTTTACAAGAAATGTGCTGCATCACCCCAAGCGGACCTGAGTCAAGGGGGCCTGACTAAATTATTCTATTTTCCCCACAATCTACCCCTTCAGGGTCCCTTGCTGTACAATCTACATGTTCAAAATCTTCCGTGATGTTCCCTTAGTGAGGATAAATGACCTTACATTTATATAATCTATTGTCTGTTCAATATGCCATAAGGCTTGTCCTGTAGTTCTGTCCTTTAGCCACACCTGTCTGGTTCGTAGTCATCATTGGTGTGATTTTCCATGGGAATCTTGTAATCAGACTGATGTGAAGTTTAGTGCATATTCAATAGATGATCACACCAATGTATGTATGTACCCAGTCGACTCTGGCGCAGTGTCTGCAGCCAGAACACTATGGGCGAAAAGACAAAATGGTTATTGGTACCAATACAGAAAGTTCTCACCCCTCTGGTAAGATACATGCCAGTTTGACATCCTAAGAAAAGATGGTTGCAGGAATAGGTATTTTACCTGGTTTGGGGCCCCACAAGTCCATACAAAAAGAAGACCAGTAACTCTCTGACTTTGGCAGTGGTAACACACGATCCACCTGCCACCATCTCAGGGGCACTCTCACAAGAGATATCTGCCCATCAGGGGCACACGTCTGCTCATCAGGAACACACCTGCCCATCAGGAGCATTCTTTCTTGGGTTTATGTGGCACCTAGTGAGCCATTGAACAACTGGTCTTGCAGCCAGCATGCTGCATTCTCCAGTGTAGCCACCCAGCTACATCAGCTGCTGGAGCTCTCTCCAGCCATCTCACCTTAGCCGGTGCATCAGCTTCATCATTGCCAGCTCAACATGAGGCCTCTGGTCCTCACCTGCCCTAAAAGATGAGTACCATGGCCTGCTCCCTAATGGAAATGGAAATGGAACTGTTCATCTGCCTCCTCAGAAGCAACCAAAAAAAAAAATCCATTAAATCCACTGAGCATACCTTGCTACCTGTTTCCAGATGTTTGGTGAAGTGCTGTTCAGGGGACAATCGCTGCCACAAAGTAAACAGGACTGCATTTGGCTGCTGGTCAATTTTCTTTTTATCAACCCCTGCTGCAAGCAAGGCAAGCCACCTCTTCTTACAGCTAGTCTTGCTTGGTCCCTTCAGGGTAAAATTCTGAGCATTTCTTGGGGGTTTGGTCTTAGCCACCTTTCGGACCCCTTTTGCTTGTCTGCTGTCCTCTACTTCACCCAGACTGAGTATCATGGTCATTACCTCATGTATAGGATGACCAATGTATGGGGCCAGTATGGCCATCAGTGACCCAAAGGACATTGATAAAGCATTTTGAAGCACTATGTCTCTCATGCTGCCTGTAAAATTTTCATCGTCTGGGCCACGAGTGTTCACATTAAACATGGACTGCTGCATCCCCAGCTCACAAATTATTTGAACTAACTCAGCATATGTTTGCCATTTACTAACAATCTTGGGCAGTTCTCCAGCATTTGCCCACATGGTTTGGGCAGCTGCATTCACCCAGTCCATTAAGGAGTGATTACCTGGCCCTTGTGCATATCTGCAGCTATTCTGTAGCCTCTGCCTCAGGGTCAGGTGCCTGGTGATGGAGGCAAATTTTTCCATCTCCTCACAAGAGCATGCCACACTATCCACCTCTAGGTCCCATAAACATAGCATCCAAGCAGCAAGGGGTCCCCCCTGTTTCTGCCAGAACTGTCTCCTCAAGTCAACTAATTTCAACATGGGTATACAGGACATAGGTGTTGAATTGGGACACGTGTGGATTGCCCACTGGTTGTCTGCCCAGTCCCAGAGGCTGCTCACATTTCACTTTCTGATGCAGGTTGTGCTTGGAGATGTATGGTCTCCCCCAACTCATCACTGGGTTCGTTGTCTTCCCTGGTGTGAGAGACAGGAGTGGCCAGTCACTGAATGTCATCCTCCAGGACATCTATCCACACTTCCACCAACTCTGCTTTCCGCTTCAGATCTTGATCAGTTTGCAGCATAGTGAGCAGTAGCCAGGCTCCAGTCAGCAGAAAAGTAGCCACCAGGCACCACAGGCTCAAGGACAGCTACACTTCCTCCCCTTCCAAAGGGTTTTCCACTGTAGTGCCTGGTCTATGCTACCTTGCAGTAGAGTGAGCAGCAACCAGATCCCGGTCAACAGGAAAGTTGCCACAGGGCACAGAATATTCAAAAGTAGCCTCATTTCCTCTTTCTTCCAAGGGCTTTTGGCTCCTGTACCTGCACAGAATTCTGCTATGACTATGCCAATTGTTGAGCTAGGGCTGGGTCTGGAGCTCACAGACTCCTCCAGCGCATTCACAAACCCTTCACACACAAGTCTACAAGCTAGGTAACCAGCAAAAAGGTCCTTGGAGCCTTGGTTGAAGAAAGAATGGTCTTTATTCAGCACACACACACATCTAAGAGTTAAGCAGTCCAAAGAGAAACTCAGAAAACTCAACTGCTACAGGCAAAGTCCAAGAGAAAAACTGAGCAGCTGCCAGCAAAGTAAACATGCTCTATTTTTAGACACGAGCTCTGCTGGCCAGCACTGCTTCACAAACTGAAGAACATGCAATAGCAACAACTAAAACGATAAATGGGTGCACATGCACACTAACTCCACCCACACACAACTTGTTTACAAGAAATGTACTGTACCACCCCCAAATGGACCTGAGTTGAAGGGGCCTGACTAAATTATCTATTTTCCCTACAGTATACAATGTGTAATGATCAAATCTGGACAATTGGGATATCTATCACTTACATGTTTGTAATTTCTTTGTGTTAGGAACATTCCAAAACTTCTGTACTAGCTATTTTGAAATATATAATATGTTATTGTTAACTAGAGGCAATCTACAGAGTTCTCAAACACTAGAACTTATTCCTTCTATATAACTGTATTTTGTACACATTAACCAACCTCTCTTATCATCTCTCCTTCCAACTCTTCCCAGCCTCTGGGAATCTCTATTATGCTCTCAACATCTATGAGGTCATTTTTTTTTTTTATACTCCCACATATGAGTGAGAACATGTGGTATTTCTCTTTCTGTACCTGGCTTGAAACAAGTGAAATACTTCACATAATGACCTTCCAGCTCACACAAGTTGCTCCAATTGGCAAGGTTTAATTCATTTTTATAGCTGAGTAATACTCTGTTGGGTATAAGTACCACATTTTCTTTAAGCATTCATCTGTTGATGGACACTTAGGTTGATTCCACATCTTGGCTAATGTAAATAGTCCTGCAGTAAACAAGGGGATGCAGATGTCTCTTTGATATACTAATTTCTTTTCCTTTGGACATAGCAGTGGTATTGCTGTATTATATGGTATCTCTATTTTTGGTTATTTGAGGAAACATTATACTGTTTTCCATAATGGATATATTAGTTTACTGTGTTAGTCTGTTTCTGTTGCTTATAACAAAATACCTGAAACTGGGTGATTTATAAAGACAATGAAATTTATTGCTTACAGTTTCTGAGCCTGGGAAGTTCAAAGTCCATCTGGTAGTGGTGACAGTGATTCAGGGGTCTCACATTGCAAGATATTGGAGCACAGAGAGCAGAGAGAGAGACAGACAGACTCTCCTCTTCTTTTAAAGCCCTCAGAACCATGCCCCTGACCACCATTTTTAATCCAATCACCTCTTCAAAGCTCAAACCTTTCAGTTATCATAACAGGATTTCCCATCTTCTTAACAGTCACAATGAGGGCTCAGTTTCTAATACATAAAATTTGGGGGACACAATTCAAGCTTCAGGGAGTTTTGGGGGACATAATTATATCCACTATATTCTGTCCCTGGCCCCACAAAACTCATATCTTTTCATACGTAAATGCATTCATTTCATCCCCAAAGTCATAACTTGTTTCAACTCAAAAGTCCAAAGTTTAAAGTTCTATCTATGAATTCAAAACAAGTTATCTACTGCCAAGATAAAATGGTGGAACAAGCCTAGGGTACATATTTCCATTCCAAAAGGAAGAAATAGTCCCAAAAGAGGTTTTATAGGTCCCAAACAAGTCCAAAACCCAGCAGGACGGGCATTTAATCTCAAAGATGGTGAATTATATAACTTGACTGAATGTTCGGTGTCCTCTGCACGCTGGTGTGGGGATTGGGCCCCCAAGTCCTCAGGCAGCTCCACTTCTATAGGCTTTCCTGGTCTCAGACAACACTTCAGCTCTCCCAGGCTCGTGTTCCACACCGGTAGTTCCACAAGTCTGGGTCTTCATGGAGGTCCCGTTCTCACAGCTCCACTAGACATGGTGCTGATGGGGTTTCTCTGCAGCTCTGACCCCATGTTTCTGGTTGACATTGCTCTAGTGAAGTCTGTCTACAGTGACTCCACCCCTGTAACAGATCTCTTCCTGGGCCTCAAACTTTTCCATACATCCCTTGAAATTTGGGTGGAAGCTCTCAAGCCCTCACAGGCTCTGGCATTCTGCAAGCCTGCAGACCTAACACCATGTGGATGCTGCCAAGCCTTCCAGCTTGTATCTTCCAAAGATGCAGGTCCACTCACACCTAGGGCCAATTTAGTCACAGCTGGGGCAGCCAAAGCAGGTGGGTGCTGGTGTGGGGAGCAGCATTCCAAGGTCGCCCTGGGCAGTGAGCCGGTAGAGGGTGCCTTAGGCCTGTTCCCCAAAACTATTTTGTCTCCCTAGGCTTTTTGGCTTGAAATGGAAGGGTTGGCCCTAGAGGCTTCAGCAATGTCTTCTGGGTCTTTTTCTCCTTCTCTTTTTCTCCTTCCCTTTCTTTGTACTAATCTTCTTAGCTAAGGGTTTCTGGGATGCACCATTGCATGCTCTCTGCTTATTTACCAAAAGGCCACGCTGCAAATTTTCTAAAGATTTACAATCTGCTTCCCTTTTAAATTCTAGCTTTACATTATGCCTTTGTTTCCATAACTCAGCATAGGCTGCTGCAAGTAGCCATGCAGCTTCCTTAATGCTTTGCTGCTTAGAAATTTCTCCTGCCAAATACTCTGGTTCACAACTCTTAAATTCCAACTTCCACAAAGTCCTAGGGCATGGACACAATACATCCAAGCTCCTTGTCAGTTCACAGCAAGGGTGATCTTTGCTCCAGTTTCCAATAAACTACTTCTTATTTCTATCTGAGACTTCCTTAGAATGGTCTTTACAGTCTATGTTTCTATCAGCATTCTGCTCACCAGCACATAACCAGTCTCTAAGACATTCTAAGCCTTTCCCCATCTTTTTGTCTTTTTCTGAGTCCTCCAAACTCCTCCAACCTCTCCTCAACACCCAGTTCCAAAGCTGTTTCCACTTTCAAGTATCTGTTATAAGCAACATCCCAACTCTCTGTACCAATTTTCTGTGTTAGTCCATTTCTGTTGCTTATAACAAAATACACGGAACTGGGTACTTAGTAAGAAAATGAAATTTATTGCTTATAGTTGCAAATGCTCAGAAGTCCAATGAACAGTGAACACATATGGTGAGGGTCTTGGTGATGACTTTAGTGACAGGATAACACATTGTGAAATGGTGGAGAAGAAAGAGCAAGAGATAGAGAGACAGATTCTCCCCTTCTTCTAAAGCCCTCAGAATCACGTCCCTGACCACCGTTTTTACTGCATGGTCCTACAATCCAATCACCTCTTCAAGGTTCCACCTTTCAATTACCATAATAGGATTTCCCACCCTCTTAATAGTCACAATGAAGGCTAAGTTTCTAATACATCAAATTCGAGGGACACAATTCAAGCTTCAAGGAGTTTGGGGTGACATAACACTATCCACTACATTTACATTCCTACTAACAGTGCACCAGAGTTCTATTTTCTCCAAAACCTTGGCAGTATTTGATATTTTTTTGTCTGTTTGATAACAGCCATTTTAGCTGGGATTAGATGATATCTCATTGTGGTTTTGATTTGCATTTCCCTGATGATTGGTGATGCTGAGCATTTTTCCATATACCCGTTGGCCATCTGTATGTCATCTTTTGAGAAATTTCTCTTAGAATCACTTACCCATTTTTGGGTCAGATTTGTTGTTGTTGTTGTTGGGTTTGTTGTATATCCTGGTTATTAATCTCTTGTCAGATCATAGTTTGTAAATATTTTCTCTCATTCTGTAGGTTGTCTTTCCCCTCCATCGGTTGTTTCCTTTGCTCTGCAGAAAATCTTTAGTTTGATATAATCCCATTGTCTAGTTTTGCTTTTGTTGTCTATGCTTTTGATTTCTTCCTCAAAACATTTTTGCCCAGACCAATGTTGTGTTTGTCTGTTTCTTTCACCTATAACAGAATAGCTGAAACTGAGTAATTTATAAAGAAAATAAAATTTATTTCTTATGGTTTGGGAGACTAGGAAGCCTATGGTCTAGGAGCACATCTGATGAGGGCCTTCTTCAGGGTGGGAACTCTCTACAGACTCCCATGGCAACACAAGGTATTACATGGTGAGAATGGTAAGTGCAAGGGAGCTAACCTTCTCACTGGCTCTCCTTATAAAATAATCAGAACCATATCCATGACAACCCATTAAACCATCAACTCATTAATCCATAAATGGAACAATCCATTCATGAAAGCACAGTCCTTGCTATTTAATCATCTCTTAAAGGCTCTACCTTCCACCCCCATATTGGGGGTTAAGTTCCAACATGAGCTTGGGGATATATTCAGATCACAGCAAATTTCCCATAGAGTTTCTCCAGTGTTTTCTTCTAGTAATTTTATAGTTTAAGATCTTACATGTAGGTCTTTAATCCATTTGAGTGGATTTTCTTACATCGAGACAGATAGGCATGTAGTTTCATACTTCTGCATATGGATATCCATTTATCCCACCACCATTTATTGAAGAAATTGTCCTTTCCCCAATGTGTGTTCTCAGCTTTTTTAGCCACCTTACACTTTTGTAGTTAATAGTGTTTGGACTCAGGTACTGGGATATGTCCTAACCAATCATAATTCTTGACAAACAATTCATGTAATATTTTCTTCTCTTCCCTATAAAATCCCTTTGCTATGCTTCATGCCCCACAACATATTTAAATTTGCTTTGTGATATAGTTTCTCCCAAATTGCAATCCTTAAAACCCTGATTAAATGTTGTTGTTGTTTGTTGCTCTGCAATTTGATTTTATTTTACATCAGTCAACATTTCATGGTGTCAGACACAAGTGGGGTACAAAGTGACTCTCCTCTTTGTTTTGGCACCTCTGCAGACTTGAGCATGGTACCTGTAGGAGGTCCTTGCACTCCATTGCCTCCTTAGTGGTCCAGACCTTAGCAGGTGAGTCTTCTTTTACCTGAACCTTCCACCTTGGGTGAGGTTCTGGCCTTTTTTCAGGTATCCTTTGTCACTAGTTTCATTCTGGTGAATGAATACTTACAGGTAGTTCTTTTTCTAAAGGAACAACTGATAAGTTGCCTCTGTCCTGAACTCCTGCTGTTTATATGCAAAATATTCACTGTTGTTAATCTCTACAGTGCTTTCTCTATTATCCCTGCTGAAACAGATGGTCAATATTTTTCCACCTTCACCTGGGAACAAAAGCAATACACCAGCATGATAATGCCACAAGAGTGTACCAAAAGCCTTACTTACTTTTCATAGATGTTAAAGGCCGACATAGCTGATGTAGAATTTATATGCTTCTCAACCCTCAACAATACATTGAAAACTCCTCCTTTGTTCACCATCAGAGGAGGCATCTATCCAAGATAATCTACACTTACTCAGGAACTAACCAGTAAAGGCCACGCAGTTTCAAAGGAAAGACCTTCAATTCTTCCTGCCTCAGGTCAAATATCTTGGTCTTCTAATTTTTGAACAAGGCCATTCACTTGACCCTGAAAGAATAAAAGGGATACTCTCTTTTACAACTTTGAGCACTAAAAGATAGCTACAAGGATTTTTTAGGGTTTTCAACTTCCCCCTTTCCCTTTTTGTCCATGAACAAAATGGAAATGCCCTGGAGGTTCTCACTCAAAAACATGAAAATCACCAGAGACCCATTGTGAAAGTTAATTCTAGGTGTCAACTTGATTAGATTAAGGAATGTTGAGAAACCTGGTAAAACTATCTATATAGCTGTGTGTCTGTGAGGGTATTTCCAGAAGAGATTACTGTGAGAGCCTGAGTGGACTGTGTGGGAAAGACCATCCTCAACATGAATGGGAACGATTCAACCTGATGGGGGCCTGGAGAGAGCAAAAAATGGAGCAAAACTGTGAATCTCTCTCCTCTGCTGTTCTCACCAGGTGAGACCCTGCATCACCAAGCCACCACCAAAGAAGGCCCTCACCATATGTGTTCCCTGGACTGTGGACTTCCCTGCCTCCAAAACTGTAAGCAATAAATTTTATTTTCTTTGCAAATTACCCAGTTCTGGGTATTTTGTTATAAAAAATACAAATGGACTAATAGAACCAACATATATTGCATCCAACAATTAAATCTGGTAGCATGAGGACTCATAACCTGCATACAAGCCAGGAAGGATTGGTCATGGGCTCTCCGTTATGTTTCTTATTCTGTTGAAGCCTTTCTTATCTGTCATCATACCCTACATATCCCCATAGTAGACTTACTTCTTATAAAATCCTATTGCTATTGCCTTCTAATGTGATTATCACTTGCTGTAACTCCTCTAATTCTTCTATCTTACTTCCTCTGTCTTCTGATGAGACATTACATGACTGTGTAACCTTGCTTGACTGACATACTGCTTGCTTCCTGGCAGAACATACAGGAAACCCTGCTCCTGAATGCTGAGCTTGTTATGTTCACTAATGGGTCCTACCTTCAAAATAACTCAGGGAAATATCAGGCTAGCTATGCCATTGTCTTGCTATTAGAAACAATTGAAAGTGGTCCCCTGCCCAAGCCTACTTATGGTTAATAGGCAGAATTCTTTGCTCTCTCTTGAGCATGTATGATAGTAGCCAATAAGACTGCTACCATTTACACTGATAGCTACTGTCTTTGGGGTAGCACATGATTTTGGTATGTTCTGGAAGCAAAGAGTCTTTCTGATATCTCTGGCCAAAAGGCAAAATACAATGACTATGTTTTAGAATTCCTTGATGCTATCCCAAAACTTGTTTCTAGGCATAATTAAAAATACCAGGACATTCAGGTGCCAATATAGAAGAAAGCTAAAGAAATCATTTGGTCAATGGTGCTGCAAAAGCTGCAGCTCTCAAACCAACATCCTATTACTCAATTCCCTTTCACTGCCAGTATTACTGAAGCTCAACAACTGGCCTCCAAATATGAATTAGACAAATAGAAAACTCAAGGATGCTTCTCATTCAAAGAAAGCCAAAGCTCCTCAATCGTCATCTTAGCCTAAGGTGGACTTAAAATTAAGGGTTTTGTGGAACAAAATGCCTAAACTTAAAATAGAAGTAGATGTCTGAGGCCAACAGCTATCCACAGACCCTGGACCAAGACTGTGTACCACAACAAACCTCAAGATTGTTATCATATTAGCTTGTCTGCTATTGACCATCAGCTTAACTTGCCTAATAGCCTTCATCTGCTTATTTAAAAATCTCCCTCTTATGAAGAACTCCTTCCCCAAAGGGTTCCATGATCCATACAGCTGAGACCTTTGGAATTTTGCTCCTCAATGTCATCATACCTACCCTATTCCTCATATTCTTTGTTCCAAGGGACTTCAATTACTTACAGCTGTTCAATTGATTCTAAATAGCCCTATGAATTCCTTCCTGACATTGTTGCTAACATTAATTACCTTAGAAATTATTGCAAAACATCCTAACTGTATTAAATTTTTCTATCATATGGGACTGCGCCCTTTTTCTAAGCAAAAACAACAGATAGCCTAAATGGATAAAAGGCGGTTCCCAAGGGAAGTTAAGGGGGAAAGCTAAGCATAGAAAGGCAAGGCATGTGCACATTTGACCTTTCAAAGGATTGGCCTAAGCTTGGAAATCCCCACATGCTAAGCATATAAATAGGATCTTTTATGTTACAATAAACGGAACTGCCTGACAGAACCCCCGCTGCGTGTGTATGTGTTTGTTCCCTATCTGGGAGAGCAGCGGCATGCTCACCATCTCTTGGAATCTCTTTTCGCCCCGCATCCTGGGGTGGGAGAAAAGGGCAATCCCTTTGGCTCCAACCCTCTAGGGAAAGGAAAAACCTATTGGGGTCCCGTGCGACTGCTGGAGACACCCAACAGCTGGTGCCCTGTGTGACGATGGCGCTTCATACCACTTTCACCTTTTCCTTTCCACGGGACAGCCAAAAATGCCACATGATCCTGAAAGATGGATGACAAAGAGGCCCTGACCTACAGTGCAGAGCTTCAGAAAGAAGGACAATGTTAAAGAGAAATCTGCTATCGGGATAAGTACCAACGGCCTCAATGTCGTATCTTTCCTTTTACTTTTGTTTCTTTCTCTGTCTTCTCCTTTTTAGTTTTTGGCCATGGGGAATTCTCAAGAGAAAACCAGCAATCCAGCCCTTAAGGCTCTAAAGTATTTGTTAAAAGGTTGGGGGTTAGAGCTTTCAGACGTGGGGCCGGCGCTTGGCTCACTCGGGAGAGTGTGGTGCTGATAACACCCAGGCCACTGGTTCGGATCCCATATAGGGATGGCCGGTTTGCTCACTGGCTGAGCGTGGTGCTGACAACACCAAGTCAAGGGTTAAGATCCCCTTACCGGTCATCTTTTACAAAAAAAAAAAAAAAAAAAAAAAAAGAGCTTTCAGACGCTACTGGTGCCACAACTTGGGTGGCTGTTCTATCTATAGCACCTTGGGCGCTCTCAGCTGATTTGTTCTCATATGATACCTGTGACCATATTCAGGCCCTGGCTCAGAAGAGGGAAGTCCACCAGGGAGTTGAGCCACCCTTAGGCTTTTACCCCACTGTATCCGCCCTTAAACTATGTTTTAAGCCTAGCACTAAAGACACTCAGACTCCCCACGTACAGAGTGCATTTGGACAGCTTTTGCTGAGGAGCGAGCACAGGACAATACAATTAGTGACAAGGGTCATCAACAGCCTGAACCAACTGCCGGCGGGGCCCCTTGTGCAAAGGTCTATCCCCACCTTTCCCCTTTTGGTGATAAGGTAGAAGAAAAGCAGTGTCATAAGACTCTGCTCCAAAATACCAATTGGGCTAAATTTGAAAGCCCACCACCACCTTTTTCTGAACAACCCCAAGCTTTCCCGGTTTCAGCTCCTCTTTTCAGTAAACCCGAACCACTTGAAGATACATGGGGTAATCCCATAGATCAACTAAAACCTTCATTTCAAGCCTACCCTGTTAATGTTAATCCAGGGGGCAACAGACTAACCCCTTGGTATCCTTGGGAAGCCCAGGATTTAAAAGAACTAAAAAAAGCTGTTGCCGAGGATGCCTCCATGGGCAGAAACTATCCTTCAGGGACTAGCCCATCAGCCCTGCACCACTCAGGACTGGAAGATGTTATGTAAGGCAGTCCTCCCCCCAAATTTGTTTATTAAGTTCTGTGCCTTTTGTAAGGAGGAGTGCCATGCCCAAGCAGAAAGGAATCAAGCAACCAATCCTGTCATCCCAGTTATCTTTGGCATGTTGTCCAGAACTGCAGATCAATATAGTACAGGAATCCAACAGGTGGCAATCCTGCCTCCTTGCCAAGACCAAGTCAGGGCTGCCGCCTTAACTTCCTGGGCAAAGCTCACAGAGTGCCCCACTGAGCCCCCAATTGCTGGAATAACCCAGAGGCCCAGTGAAGACCTCCCTTCCTTTATTGTTAGGGTAGAGCAAAATATACAAAGAAAATTTCCCCCCGGCCCACTCAGAGATCAGTTTGTTAAGGTGCTTGTATGGGATGGAATGACCACTGATCATAAGTTGGCTTGTGCAGGCTTAAGGGACCGCTCCATGGAGAAGTGGGTTATTGCTTCCAAAGAGGTAGGGAGTCAACATTTTCAAGCCAGGACTTTATCCACAGCCTTGCAGGCTCACAGGCAAAACTTAACTGAAGACTTCAAGGCGTTTACAGCCCTGATCCCCTTGGGAAACAATACTTCCCCACCCTTCAAGGGACAATGTTTTGGTTGCAGAAGACAAGGTCAATATAAAAGCCAATGTCCCAAGGCTAAAGGCAAAAACCCCCTACCACACCTTGCCCCCGATGTAAAAAAGGATTACATTGGAAAAAGGACTGTAGGTCCAAATTTGACAAAAATGGCAATCCTTTAAACTAAGCCAGGGGCAACCCCTAGCCACGTCACCCCAAGGGGGTCATAAAAGTAACCAGCCAAAAGGGCCCAGGGCTAATTGGACAGTCCCTATAGTCCCTGGAGTAAGGCCAAAAAAATGGACATCACCATTGAGGGTAAAAGGTTCCGATGCTTAATTGATACAGGGGCAGATCGAACTGTCCTCCTCCAAGAGGAAGTGCCTCCTAGCTCGGATATTGTCCCTGGGCCTCAAATCCTCAGAGTAGGAGGTGAAACACCATCTTTTGAAATAAAAGGATGGCTAAAATGTAGAGATGCAGATGGCACCACTGGGGAGGGGAAGCCCCTCATTGCTTCCGGACTTAATGCTAATCTATTAGGACAAGACGTCCTTGGCCAGGCAGATGCTTACATCACCACCAATCAAAAGGGCTTCTATGGATTCAAAATGGCGACGGGTCTGGAGCGCCCACGTCAGGAAACAGCGCGATCCTGAGAGC
>NW_007733834.1:0-264 GCF_000696425.1 Galeopterus variegatus
TCACAGGCTTTGGCATTCTAGGGCACTCTCAGAACCTGGAGAAACAACAAAGGTATGAGGTATTCCTTGTCATTCATGACTTGCTGATCCTTGCCAGGATGGCTGCCATCGGCAAGGCCAGGGTGGTTTGGGCTTCTTGAAGGAACCTCAGCCGAAACCTCTGGGGATTACTGATTCGCCTGCCAAGAGAACAGGTGGCTCAAGTTTGTTCTGAAATTGAATCTTCTGAGTATGGAGAGGGTCACCCAGCATGGGTTGTTGTCA
>NW_007733834.1:1924-3820 GCF_000696425.1 Galeopterus variegatus
GCAACACAAAATGGACTAAAACAGGGGCCCTGAGGCAGGCCAGGCCAGTGGGTCTCTTGTGAAGCTGGACAGGCCTGCTCTTAGTGGCAGTGGGGTCCTTAGCAGCAGATCTGGCCAGGGCAGCCCATAGTGGTAGGCCAGGAAAGGCCAGGGGCACTCTTAGTGGGAGGGCAGGCCAGGCCAGGCCAGGCTAGGGGGTCTCTTAGAGTTAGGCCAGGACAGGCCAGGGGTCCCTTAGCACCAAGCATGCCAAGGAAGCCCTAGGGCAGGCCATTCGAGGGGGCTCCTTAGTGGCATGGCAGGTCAGGATGGTGGGGATTCTTAGCAATGTTTTATCATTTATACTTGGCCAGAAATTTTTCTTTTTCATTAAGTATCAAACATATTTATGAAATGTCTATTTTAATAATCATCCTTATTTTTATAGTTTCTTCAGAATCCACATTGAAAGTGAATACATGGTTTTTGTTCAGTTTTTATTATTGAAATAAACAGCTTTCAGGTTTATTAGTCTGCCAATTCTGTCATTTTCCGCTCCCCTGATAATTTGATTTCATTTTTTTGTGTTTAGTACATCCATTCTCCTATGAACCTTGGGTTTGTTATTATTTTCTTACCTTCTTATGATGAATAAGTAGTTTTAGAATATTGTGATATTTATTGTTTAATAATGACATGCAAGAGTGTGAATTTGCTTTAGAAAATTTGACTTTATTTGCTTTGTTTTAGCAATTTAACTATGATGGACTTTAGTATGATTTTCTCCTCTTTTCTCTTTTGCTCCCATTTGGGGTTTGCTGATCTACTTTGGGTTCTTTAACCTGTGGATTGATATATTATACTCAATTTGGAAAATTCGTGGCTTTTACATCTTCAGGGGTGGCTTCTCTCTGCCCCCTTCTCTCTCCCTTCTCTGTCCCTCTGAGTCCAATTACACACACACAGTTGTCATGAGGCTCGTCCATCTCTTCTTCTTCTGTTTTCTTCAGGGCAGGCCCTTCAGGGATTTGGATGAAGATTCTAGTAGGTCACTGGTCAAGTATGAATGACTGTGGCAAATCCACTTGTGACCTTTGGAGGTTTCAGCTTGCTGCTTTAGCACCCACGTCCTGCAGCTTTCTAATGTGGCAAAAATCTTGAGGGACCAATCAGCAGCCCTGTCTCTCTGGGGAAACATTATCTCCTAAGACTTTGATTCAGGCAGATTTGACTCTGACTTTTAGGAACCCTTGGCCTGGCTCCTCAGTCCTCCATGTTCCTCCCCAGAACACAGACAGTGTCCTGTGGAAAACACCGACCATGTCAGTGCTTCTTGAGTTGTGTGATCTCACGCCAGCACCAGCCCTGAGTGACCAACCAATACTTCCCCAGTTTCTCTTTCCCCCACAAGGGCCAAGTGTGATCATCAGTCCCTGCTGAGAATTAGCAAAAACCCTGCCCTAGAGTCTCCCTCTATGAAATTCTAATTCATGTAATTATTGTTTCCACAACTCTATTATGCCCTCTTTTTTACACAGTACATGCTTTGCTCTTTTGTTCAATTAGACATCAGTCCTGAAGCTCCTTAATTTTTATAAATTTAATATATATTTATTTAACCGGCCATAGCCTGGGTGGCTCATAAACAACATAAATTTATTGCTTACAGTTCTGGAGGCCAAAGTCCAAGATCAAGGCATGGCAGATTTGGTGTCTGGCAAGGACTGGCTCTCTGCTTCACAGGCAGTGCCTTCTCGCTGTGTCCTCACATGGCCAACAGGGAAAATGAGCTCCCTCTGCCTCCTTTATATGGGCAGTAATCCCATCATGAGGGCCCCAACCTCATGACCTGGTCACCTCCCAAAGGTCCCACCTCCTAAGACTATCACCTTGGGGATTAGGTTTCAACATATGAAG
>NW_007733834.1:3928-4478 GCF_000696425.1 Galeopterus variegatus
TAGGTTTCAACATATGAAGTTTTGGGGACACAAACATTCAGATGGTAAGTGTTGTCCCTTGGAAGTGTTCCAGGACATGGGATGGGCCAGTGGGAGCTGTTTGGGGGGCTGGGCTGTGGGATGCTCGCCCATCCCTCCTCCTGAAGCCTGGAGAGAGGGGCTTCTGTATTATTCCATACTGCAGGGGCTTCTGGTGCCAGAGTGGACTCCTTGCCTGTCTGAAGGGTTTTGGGAGGTTCTGAAAGCCTGACCCTGTAACCTGGGTGCTGTTGGGGTCAGCCCTGGGCCCTGAGGGGTGCAACTGGGTTTAGGTCAATGTTCACTGGGTGTTTGCCAATGCCAGCTCTGTCCCTGGTGCTGGCAATACCCAGGGGCAGAGGTGTGTCTGCTGGGCTAACAATGCTGTCCCCAGGGCCTGGATGGATGTCCACACAGCGTGAGCACACAGCCAGGATCATAGGGTTGACATTGAGAAGATTTTGGAGGACCTCTTTAAGTAAAAGAACACAAAATGTTTTTTTTTCAACTAGGTTCAAAATAAATTATTAAG
>NW_007733834.1:5796-17761 GCF_000696425.1 Galeopterus variegatus
TGGTCAACCCCTGGGCCATCATCAGCGGAGCTGCCATGTGGTGCATTGGCCACGTGAATTCATAATTCTTGACCGTGCTGTTGCTGGGGACGTGCTTGTGTTAACCAAGCCCTTAGGAACGCAGGTTGTGGTCAGCGTCCACCGATGGCAGATGGTCCTGGATGAAATGGAATAAGGTGGAGATGGTGGTCTCCAGGAAGAGGTGGAGCTGGCCTCTCAGGGAGGTCCCTATGCAGAGCTGCTGCTGGATGAATGCACGCATCAAATGCCCATGCCGCCACAGATGTCACAGGCTTTGGCATTCTAGGGCACTCTCAGAACCTGGAGAAACAACAAAGGTATGAGGTGTTCCTTGTCATTAATGACTTGCTGATCCTTGCCAGGATGGCTGCCATCAGCAAGTCCAGGGTGGTTTGGATTTCTTGAAGGAACCTCAGCCGAAACCTCTGGGGATTACTGATTCGTCTGCCAAGAGAACAGGTGGCTCGTGTTTGTTCTGAAATTGAATCTTCTGAGTATGGAGAGGGTCACCCAGCATGGGTTGTTGTCATTGTGGAAAGAAAGCCAGACAGCCCAGATCCTTGATAATGCTGGAGTCATCCAGGTCCTACCACTAGGGCCACCACAATGGCTCTTGCTTCTGACAATCCAGCACCTCCTCTCAGCCTAGGTCATGAGATGGAATAGCCAAAGTTGTTTGGACCTGAGAACCTTTGCACTTGACCATGAACGATTCTCAAGAGCTGACTTCAAGAAATTTCCAGAGAAGGCCGCGTGCATGGTGCTTCCAGCTGCCCTTTCTAGGTGGATTGAATCAGCCCATTAAATTCTGCCTCTGCACATTCTAAGGCCAGGGACTTTGGGGGGTGTTTGCTCATCTCTTGGGTAGCAGTGGAAAAACCTGTTTCCTCCATCCGAAGCAAGATGAGGCTGTTCCAGTGTGAGGGATTTTTCTTTGCACTGGGTGATTCCTTTCTGCACAGGGAATGAGATTATTTGTTAAAATTACACACATACACAAAATGACAAAATGAAAACAACTTAGATCAGGAGCAAATGAGTTTGGACGAATACCGCTGATAAATCTAAATTGTTAAGAGAGATCTTAGGTTGCAACGTCAAATTCTTTATTAGGTTTTTCTGAAGTACTGGCTCTTTCCTGCTATGGACAAGAATTGAGCAGTTTGTCCAATGACTGGGAAAGGAGCACCTGCCACCATCTGACGTGATTGGTACAAAGATAAATATCAGTGGCACAGAGTAGAGGGCCCCACAGTTAAGGTCACCTGATTGGGGGCAAAGGTAACATTGCAGTACAGTGATATTGGGTCAATTAGAGCTCCTTATTTAAAAAGGTAAAGTTTTACTTCTACCTCACTACATATACAAACACCAATTCTCAATGGATTGTAGATACAAATGTGAATGGTAAAACAATAAAACTTTTAAAAGTAAGGCACAGGAAAATATCTTCATGGCCTTGGAGAAGACAGAGATTTCTTAAACAAGACACAAATCACATAACCATAAAGAGAAAAAATAAGTGGTATTACATTAAAATAAAAATCTCTTGTAGATCAAATAGCATGTGTGAAAATGCAAACAGTACAATCTCAGATATAGAAATATTCTACAAAGGACTTGTAGACAGAATATGTAAAAATATCGGACAGTAATGAAAAGGCAGGTAATTCAGTTTAAAAAATGGACAAAAAGCTTGAACAGGCACTCTACAAAACATGATAGAAATTGGCCATTATTCTTATGAAGACGTGCTCACCTTCGTTAGTTTTCAGAGAAAAGCACATTAAAACCACAGTGCGATGCTGCTGCCTATTCCCCAGAATGGCTAAAATGACAAGGAGAGATACATGTTGGCATGGGTGTGCAGCAATGGGCACTGCTGGTAAGAGCATAGATTAGTTTAACCATTTTGCAAATCTTTTGGGCAGTACCACAAGATCTGAACATATACATATCCCCTTACCAAGAAATCTCACTCCTTGTTATGTACCCAACATAAATTCTGCTCTGAAGACTACTCAGCATAGATGCAGGTGTTTACAAAAAGACGTGTACATGAGTTGGTGTTTACAAAAAGACGTGTACATGAGTTTTTATAGTAATTAGCACAGTTCACAACAACATAGTGAATAAATAAGTTGGCATATATGCATCGCTAGAATATTCAGCAATGAGAAGGCACAATCTAAGTTTTGTTACGTAAAAAAATAGGTGAATTTTTCAAACATCATGTTGAACCAAAGAAGCCACAATGTATTAGGCATACTTTATGATCTATTTTAAAAATAAAATCCTAAGTTCATGAAAAAAAACCCTGGATTTCTGTTAATGTTTGTTTTTTGTCCTGGGTGGTGGTTATATAGGTATATTCGCTTTGAAAATTCATCAGCATGTACAGTTATGATACATGTACTTTATGTACACCATTAAAATATTTACATTAAAAGTTGATTGGAAGTTCTGTGCATTGTTGGATTTTCAACTCTGTTGTCTTGTATTTAAGGTGGTCTTTTAAGGACTCAACTATTTAATTGTTGAACCCCTAGTGTTCAGTATTGTAATTGCCTCAGCATTAAAGATGTGTCCCAACAAATGACTAATATGCAATACAGAAAATTGGTCCAACAGCAGTAGAATACACATTCTTCTTAAGTGCACACAGAACATTCTCCAGGACACATCATTTGTTAGGCCACAAAACAAGTCCTGACAATTTTAAGAAGACTGAAATCACATCAAGTATTTTTATAATCATAATGGAACAAAACTAGAAATCAATAACAGGAGGAACTCTGGAAAATTTACAAATACATGGAAACTAAGCAACATGTTCTTGAACAACCAAGGGTCAAAGAAGAAATTAAAGGGGAAATTAAAAAATATCTTCAGGGCCGGCCCGGTGGCGCACTGGATAAGTGCACTGCTTGGGAAGTGCGGCGGCGCTCCCGCCCGAGGGTTCGGATCCCACATACAGACCGGTTCCCGCTCACTGGCTGGGCGAAGCGCAGGGGCGACGCCGAGGGTTGCAATCCCGTTGCCGGTCCCCGGTCTGGTGCGGGGGCAACACTGAGGGTTGCGATCCGTCACTGGACACGGAAAAAGACAAAAGACAAAAAAAAAAAAATATCTTCAGACAAATGAAAGTGGAAACACAGCATATCACAACTTAGGATATGCAGCAAAAGAAGTTCTAAGAGGCAAGCTTATAGCAATATGTGTTTTTGTGAAAAAAGAAGATATCAAATAAGCAACTTAACAGTACACCTCAAGGAACTAGAAAAGGAAGAACAAACTAAGCTCAAAGTATGTAGAAGGAAAGGAAATAAAGATCAGAGCAGAAATAGAGAATAGAAAGACAGTAGAAACTAAACTAAAATCAACAAAACCTAAAGATTGGTTCTTTGAAAAGATAAAGAAAATTGACAAACCTTTAGCCAGACTAAGAAGGAAAGACAGAAGAGTCAAATTAAGTCAGAAATGAAAGAGATGTTACAACTGATACCACAGAAATGCAAAGGATCATAAGTGACAATAATGAACAATTACACACCAAAAAAACTGATAACCTAGAAGAAATGGATGAATTCTTAGATACATTCAACATACCAACAAATAGAAAATCTGAACAGACCAATAAAGAGTAAGGAAACTGAATCAACAATAAAAAGTCTCCTGTCAAAGAACAGCCCAGGATCAGATGGCTTCACACCAGAATTCTACCAAATATTTAAAAAAGAACAAACACCAATTATTCTCAAACTCTTCCAAAAAATTGAAGAAGAGGGAATACATTTTATAAGTCTAGCATAATCCTGATGCCAAAGCCTGAAAGGACACTACCAGAAAAGAAAATTACAGGCCAGTATCCCTGATGAACCTATGCAAAAATCCTTAACAAAGTACTAGCAAACTAAATTCAACAGCACGTCAAAAGGATCATTCACTGTGATCAAGCAGAGTATATCTCTGAAATCCAAGGATGGTTTAACATATGCAAATCAGTAAATGTGATACACCATATTAACAGAATGAAGGACAAAACCCATAAAATTATCTCTAAGGATGCAGAAAAATTATTTGATAAAATTATTTTATGAAAAAAACTCAACAAATCAGGCATAGAAGAAATGTATCTCTAGACAATAAAGGCCATTTACAACAAGCCCATAGCTAACATCACACTCAATGATGGGTGAAAGCTTTTCCTTTAATATCTGGAACAAGATAGGAATGCCCACTCTCATCACTTCTATTTAACACAGTCTTTCTAATTCAACGATAGGAAGAAGATGAGTTTTATTACTTTTATTCAACCTTATATTGAATGCTTAGTCATTGCAGTAACACGCATATTGGTCATAAAAGTTATAAATACTGGAAAGAGAAAACTTTCATTCTTCAAAAATATAATTTTGCTTTTAAAAAATTCATGAGAATCTACAATTGGAGAATTAATAATACATCAGTTGAAAATCTCTGGATACAAAAACACAAAATAAGCATGAACTGTTCCTTCACTCTAGCAACAAACAAAGGAAACAAAATATAATATTTATGAAAGAATTTTGATGGAAAATTAACATAATGATAAGGTATCTAGAAATAAAACTATCAAAGATGTACAAAATCTTTATGAAGGAAAATAAAACTTCACTGATATGCATAAAGTGATACCTAAATAGATGAAAAGCTGTAGGATGTTCATATATTGGAAGACTAACTATTGTAAAGCTGTCACTTTTCTATAAATTAACTTATAAATTTCTTGCAATTCTAATGAAAATCTTAATAGAATTTTTCATGGATCTTGAAAGCTTATTTTTCATAGTCATTTGGAAGGGCAAAAGACCAAGAGTGAATAATACACTTCCTAAAAAGAAGACCAAGGTGGAGGAATTCCCTGCTTGATATTAAAATTTATTGTAAACACACAACAATGAAGACAGCATATTCTTAATTGCAGAGATGAACAAAGACTTCAAAATAAAGAGCCCAGAAATATATCCACGAAAACTTGTAAATTTGATTTATGAAAAATTTAGAAGAAATAATTTAGAATAAAAAATTTAGAAATCTGGGGCCGGCCCGGTGGCACACTGGAGAGTGCGCTGCTTGGGAGCGCAGCGGCGCTCCCGCCGAGGGTTCAGATACCATGTGGAGACTGGTTCCCGCTCACTGGCTGAGCGCGGTGCGGGCGCAACACCGAGGGTTGCGATCCTGTTGCCGGTCCCCGGTACGGGCGCGACACCGAGGGTTGCAATCCCGTTGCCGGTCAGTAAAAAAAGACCAAAAGGGGTCCCCGGTACGGGCGTGACACCGAGGGTTGCAATCCCGTTGCCGGTCAGTAAAAAAAGACCAAAAGGAAAAAAAAAAATTTAGAAATCTGTGAGGATGCCTGAGTTTTTCAAAAAATAGTGCCAGGGCATTGACTAATCCAACAGGAAAAACAACAGCACCAACAGCAACAGATTCCAGCCACCCACAGTGCACAACAATTTCACTGCAGCTTATGAAAGACCTAAGAGTGAAAATGGAACTTTAAACGTTCAGGAAAAAACAGAGGGAAAATAGTTTTTTGACCAAGACACAAAACACTAAAATTTTTAAATAAAAAGATTGATATATTTGATTACATTAAATTTGCTCCATAAATTCAAATCTATAACATTAAATTCAGAAGAATATTTACTGTTGAGTGGAAGAGCAAAAAAAGGGATGGGGAGAGGCACACAGGGGTTTTCTACTTAAGATCTAAGAAAATTGGGGGTTGGATATATGGGTGTTCTGTATTCTCTATTCTTTTGTGAATGCTTGCAATGTTTCATCAATAGAACAAAAAGGTGGTAATGCTTAGTGCGAAGGTTAATTCTAGGTGTCAACTCGGTTAGATGAAGGAATGCTGAGAAACCTGGTAAAGCCATCTTTTTATGTGCGTTGGTGAGAGTGTTTCCAGCACAGATTAGTATGAGAGTCTGAGTGGCCTGGGTGGGAAAGACCCACCGTCAAGTGGGTGGGAACCGTCCAATCCACTGGGAGTCCGGAGAGAACGAAAGACAGAGGAAAGAAGTGAAGCTCTCTCTCTCAATCTGCTGGAGCTGGATACACTCTTCTCTCCTGTCCGTGGACATCAGAGCTCAAGACTCTCAGCTTTTGGGTTCCAGAACCTACACCAAGGACACCATCAGCTTCCCTGGTTCTGAGGCCTTTGGACTTGGACTGAGTCACGCTACTGTGGCCTGGGTGGGAAAGACCCACCGTCAAGTGGGTGGGAACCGTCCAATCCACTGGGAGTCCGGAGAGAACAAAAGACAGAGGAAAGAGGTGAAGCTCTCTCTCTCAATCTGCTGGCGCTGGATACACTCTTCTCTCCTGTCCGTGGACATCAGAGCTCAAGACTCTCAGCTTTTGGGTTCCAGAACCTACACCAAGGACACCATCAGCTTCCCTGGTTCTGAGGCCTTTGGACTTGGACTGAGTCACGCTACTGGCATCCAGTTTATAGACGGCCTATCCTGGGGCATTTCTTCATAGTCACGTGAGCTAATCTCCCTAATAAACCCTCTCATATAATTATTGATTCTGTCTCCCTAGAGCACCCTGACTAACACACTTAGATATAACCAATCTTTCCTCCTCTCAGAGGTGTAACATATTTAGCTTGGCTACAAGTAACAGAAATAAAAAAGGTTGGCTTGAATAATAGAATTTCATTTTCCTTTTTTCTCTCTTCATGAAAGCTGCAGAAAGTTAGAGGCTGGAGTATGTGTGGTATCAAAGAACCATGTTCTTTCAGTCTTATTGCTGTACGGTGTGTTGCTTTAATTACTACCATCACTTCATGACTTAGGATGGCTGGCTGTTAGGGATCAAAGCATTATTTCTCCTCTCCAGCTGTTAGATGACAAGGAAGAAATCAGTAAGAGCTAGTACACGCTGCTTTACATAGTTGACCAGGTCTTAGACATATGGCCACACTATATGTTTACTATGGAAAAGTACTTATTCTCGGCAGCCACGTGCCAAGTGAAAACGCAGGTATCTCTAGTATGGAAGAGGGAAGTACAGAATTTGAAGGAGATTTGCCACAAACATTTATTCACCAGGTTTTTTCCAAAATTCTAATTTTTTTACTCTGTATGTCAAAAGCAAAATACACAACAATTTCATTTTACTTATTGCTTTTCATTAAAATTGTTTCCAAAGCATGAACACAATGGACAATGTTCGTAGTATTTGTATATGGGGTTGGAGACAATATACCTGGACTATAGATAAAGTGACTATGCAATCCTTATTATGATTTTGAATTCCTTACTTGCTAATGTTTTCCCATAAACTTGAATTAAATACTTGTAATAGTGTGATGTCCAGTTCTAGAAAAGAACGTTTCTAATTGTTGAGTCCAATTTCTTTACATAATAAATGAAAAATCAAGAAAATAGCTATTTAGTGAGTGTATCCAAGACTAAAATCTAGAGTTTATTGATTCTTGGTCTAGATTTCTTTTCACTATATCTCTTCTTAAATGTTTGTGATTTATTTATTTTTTTGTATGACAGTTTATCACAAAATCTAGTGATTATGTTACTACAATGGTTAGTGACTAAATTTAAAACAAATGGAAACATTATTTATCACTCAATCCTGGACATTTTTGAGAGTTAAACATTCTACTAATAATTAAGACAGCACACAAGGGACCAACTGGGACTGTCCCAGGCAAACAAAAGAATATGGTCACCCTATGTAGTTCTCCATTACTTCCTAAAATAGTGATAAAAACCATGCATTATTGGATTTATTTGCCTGTCATATTCTATAATTCTAGAGCAATAACCCACTCCAAATTCTAACTTTTAAAAATTATTTATTTATGAGTCTACAAATAAAGTTTAGATACAGAATAAGAACCTGAAACATTAAGAATCAGGTATTTGGGTTTTGCCTAGATGACATTCAGTATGAATCGACCTAGTTTTAATTGCACTCAACTTACATAAAATACCTCCATGGAAATTTGTCTTTTTGAAGCCTAAAATTCTTGCACAATCTAAATATGTATACTTTATTGTATATGAGTTATAGCTCAGTAAACCTGTTACAAAAGAACTTATTTCAAGAAGCATATTTTTATGGATCTCATTGATCTCTTGATGTACACATTATTCATTATAAAACAATGGTAATTACATTCATTCTTGCTTTTTCAGAACAGGGCAGTTGGGAAACCTCACAGCTCCTTGCAATGAGAAATGTAAATGCTCACCTTCATTCTCTTCTTCTGTATGTGGAAGAGATGATATTGAATATTTTCCTCCCTGCTTTGCAGGCTGCAAACATTCTAAAACATTGCATGGACAAAAGGTAATTAATTTTTAATGTGTTCCTTTCTAGTAAGATGTTCAACTTATAGATGGTGTTTATATTTTACTCCTGTCTTTATACCAGATTTCTTTCTTTCCTCTTTTAATTTTAAAAACAAGAAAAGAAAATTTATTTTATGTTGTTACAATACAAGGGGCTTATGGGAATTGGGAGTGGAAGAGATGCACTATATTCAGACATGCCTACATATATGATATCATCCCAGTTTCATAGTTTTAAAGCAGTAGGTAACTACCATCCACCTCTTGCCACAGCAAAGTTGAAACAGTTCAAGAGAACATTTTGTCTTCCATTTATGTAGTTTGTCTTGGTTCTATGCTACTTATCAGCAGCATCCAGTCCCTCAAAACCTTGAACCACAATATTTCACACACAATACTACACTTCTGGTCACTTTTCATTCAGTTTTTCCTTCTGTGAAATTCAAAATGTCTACTCTATACCTGCTTGTCTTCTCTTGTTTTCTGCCTCACATTAACTCAGACATAGAAATTAGTCTTTTCATTTTTTTACCAGAACTCACCATACACACACGACCTTTATAAGCATATTGGACATTACAGAAAATGAAGAAAGTTAGAGATGATTCGTATGGCAGTAATAAAAGTGATGTGAAATTGAATATATATCATTTCTGTTTGTCCTCTAGTATTTACATGAATTGGAACCATTTTGAAACTCTATTTGCTCATATTTGGGACCATTACCATCAGAAATCTCATTTCTCTGAGCCTTCTACTATGCTCCGAAAAATTTTTATTTTTCATGAACAGCAGCTGATCACTTTACTACTTGTTTGGCTCTGAATTAAATTTTTTTTTATATCCAAAGTTGCATACAGAAACTTTTAACTAGATAATGGACTATCTACTCCAGATTTTACCTTTTAAGTGGCATAGAAGTATGGACCACACTTTAAACATTCTGTCTTTCCCTGCTCTGGCTAGTCTTTGTGAAGGGGAGAGAGCTACAAAGGGGCGTATTTCCTGATTCACGGGCATTATGCCACCTCCCTTAATAGGTGATAAAATCCTTTATTAGTTATACACCTACTGGTTTGTTTGTTTGTTTGTTTGTTCTTGCGACTGGCAGGTGCAGGGATCAAACCCTGGACCCTGGTGTCATCAGCACCATGCTGTAATCAACTGAGCTAACCGGCCAGCCCCAATATTTTTCCCTATTATACACAGATCATTTCATCATAAGAAATCAGAACACCTGACCAACTTTAATTTAGTTCCTCATAGTAATATGTTCAATGGTGTATAATTTAACAATGTATATATTTAGATTTTAATAGAACTAATATAAAAAAGGTTATATACTCTTAAAAATTCTTTCTTCTCAAATGTTATATTATATATTAAAAAGCATGCTTAAAATCTAAAAATATGTTAGTGTGGAATGTTTTAAATGAAATAGGAAAGTATAATGAAGTCCCATGTACCAACTACCATCTGCAACAATTTATTAACTTATGGAAAATCTTGCTTTATCTATATCCTACCTTCTTCCTCTCCTCCATTTTATTTTATTTTTTTTTATTTTTTTATTTTATTTTTTTGTTAAATTTTTATTTTGTCAATATACACTGTATATGAATTCCATTTTATTTTGAAATAAATAAACAATTTTAACAAATGCTCACCATGTCAGCACAGTATAAAGCAGAACTATTTGACCTTGATCTTTTGATCCCATGAGATATTCAAGAGCTAAACAAGCCATTCACTGCATGGCTTCAACCCCTCTTTTCTGGGGAATCCCTTTTTGGGACTTTCTTTCTGTTTTATGAAACTCTTTATAATTTTCTTATATTTCCCTGAGAAATAATTGATTTATAATGAATAACAGTGATAGGAATAAGCTACAAAATAGTTGCTCAAATTGCATGGTAACATTTGATACTTAATAAAAGTTGAAAGAAGAATAAAATGTTTTTTTAATAAAAATTGATAGAAGAATAAAATAGATCTGTCAGAAATTACCCAACAGGACAATTAGCTTTGATAGAGATAATGGCTCAGAAGAAGAACCCACAATAGCAGAGCTATTAGTAAAATTTGATATAAAGGGAAAAGATTAATGGATAGAATAAGCATTAATTTCAAATGGGAAAAGTTGATACTGATAAAAATATTTTTAACAAAATGAAAATTAAAATAAGATAAACTCTGTACACAAAAACGATCAAGTATGGGGATCAAAGTGGTGTTAATGGAATTCCCTCCAAAAAATGTCATCTCCATGGAAATATGTCAACTTTGAAATAACTCTGGTTAAACGCTCATATTCAAAATGTGATCAGGCCAGAATGAGGTAGAACTGGATGCTCTTCAGTTAAACTTATGCAAAAGTCCGCAAGAAGAGTGATAGAAAATACTGTACCTCTAACATTTCTACGTTCCCGAAGAAAAATCGCAGCTTTACTAAAACTGAAAATCAATATGCTGTTGATATGGATAATGTTCCTGGGCAATTTTGCCTCGTTGAGACTCACATATATTCGTCTGATCCACACTCCCAAAGATCTTCAGATTTCCTGCTATGAGTTTTGAAGCTCTCTTGGGCTTCTTTTCACGATGTTCTGATGGAGCTTTCATTATAAAACAGCAGCACACGGCTCCCAGAGGCTGCTCTTTGAGGATCCCCAACCTGTCTGCGGAGGGGAAGTCTGTCTCATTCAAAGCATTAAGGATTACAAGAACCAAGCCTTCAGGGTCTCTTTCAGTTGAAATATTCTTAAAGTATTTTAGTCATTTACTCACTTCCTATCTTTGTGCTATTTTTGTTATATACTTTATTTTAAATGACATATACTATCGTTGATGTTGCTTTGTACAGTTAATATTTACTTATATTTACTCCTTTCCTTGCATTTTCATGCTTTTATGTGGGATTATTTTCTCTCCACGAACAAACCTGTTTCACCTTCATTTTTGAAAACTCTTTTCACTGAGTATGGAATTCTAGATGGGTAGTGATTTTTTCCCCCAGCATTTAAAAGATAGCAGTATACTGTCTTCTGTCTCTGGTTGTTTTTAGGATTTTCTCTTTGTTTTTGTTTATTAGCAGTTTTACTTTGATGTGCCTATATGTGGTTTTCTTTATATTTATTTTGCTGGAATTTCATAGAACATCTTGAGTCTGTGTGTTAATATCTATTAGGTGGAAAATTCACAGATGTTAGCTTCTCTCTCTCTCCTGTTCTTTTTGAGACTATGTATTAGTTTATTACTGTTCCATAACAGATTAGCACAGCCTTAGTGGCTTTATTTTATTTTATGTTGTCAATATACAATGTGGTTGATTATTGTGGCCATCACTGAAACCTCCCTCCCCCCTCCCCCTCCCTCCCAACAATGTCCTTGCTGTTCGCTTGTCATATCAACTTCAAGGAATTGTAATTGTTATGTCTTCTTCCCCTGCCAGTTTTTTTTTTGTGTGTGTGAATTTATGTATTTATTTTTAGCTCCCACCAATAAGTGAGAACATGTGATATTTCTCTTCCTGTGCCTGACTCGTTTCACTTAATATAATTCTCTCTAGGTCCATC
>NW_007733834.1:18761-33394 GCF_000696425.1 Galeopterus variegatus
ATTCTTCCAATCCAAGAGCATGGGATATCTTTCCATCTTCTTGTGTCCTCTTTAATTTCTCTCAGCAGTGGTTTGTAGTTCTCATTATAGAGATTTTTCACATCCTTGGTTAACTCAATTCCTAAGTATTTTATTTTTTTGGTGGCTATTGTAAATGAGCAAGCTTTCATGATTTCTCTTTCTGCATGTTCACTATTGCAGAGTAGAAATGCTACTGATTTTTGTGTGTTGATTTTGTATCCTGCTACTGTGCTGAAATCATTTATTAACTCCAAGAGTTTTTCGTTTTCTGTATTTGTTGGTTCCTTGGGTTGTAGATAGCCTTTTTGTTTGTTTTCTCTTCGTGAATGCCATTTTTATTATACTAGTGGGTTTTGATTTTTCNGCTTCCTGGATCTGAAGATCTGTGATTTTTCTTATACCTGGGAAGTTTTCTGCCACTATTTGTTGAATATGTTTTCAATGCAACCTCCTTTTTCCTCCCCTTCTGGAATACCCATGACTCGGATATTTGAGCACTTAAGGTTGTCTGATATTTCTGTCAGATTTTCTTCAATGCCTTTGATTCTCTTTTTGTCTGCCTGTGTTATTTCAAACAGCCCATCTTCAAGTTCAGAAGTTCTCTCTTCAACTTCTGCTAGCCTGCTGGTTAAACTCTCCGTTGTGTTTTTTATTTCGCTGAATAAATTCTTCAGTTCGGCAAGTTCTGCTACATTTTTTTTCAGGGCATAGAGTTCCTTGTACATTTTGAAATTCCTTGTCAGTCATTTCAAGGGCTTCTTGTTCTATAGGATCTAGAGCTTGAGAGTTATTACCCTTTGGTGGTGTACTTTCTTGACTTTTTGTATTTCTGGTATGTTTTCTTTGATGTTTATTCATTGTGGCAGGGGGTTTCACAGTCCACAGGTTTGACACTATTGTCTGACTAAGATGTTGCTGAGGTTACCAATTTGGTATGGCTACCTCAGTGACTTCTCAGTTGGCCACTAGTGCCTTGTGTATGTGGTTGCCTTGGGTCTTGAGCCTCTCCAGGGAGCCACCTCTCTGGTCAGCTTGGACTCGGCCGGGCTGCTGGGTCACAGGGTGGTACCGCAGGGTGTGTGGTCTCTGTCGAGCTTCCACCTCCCCTGCTGGACGTCTCCCTGTTCTGCATGCACTGGGCCATGCTGCTGGGATGCACAGAGGCACCGCAGAGTGTGATCTCTGAGGAGCTTCCCCTTCCTCTGCTGGATGTCTCCAACTCCAGGTCATTTCCCTAATTTGAAAGCGTTGTCTTTTCTCCCTCCAGCTCGCTTGCTAAAAACTTCCTTTGTTCAGTGGCCAGAAGATTTTTTTCCTGAAAGTCCATGAGTTGAAATCAGGGTGAGATTATTGACCTTCATGTGAGAGCAAAATACCAGTGTCTCTAGGAAGGAAATTCCAGTAGTGGATGCACCAACCACAACAATCTTGGCATTGATAGTTATTTTAGATTCTAATGTTAGTTTTCTGTTTGTATGGTACAAGGCATAACTCATCTGATTTTTGCAGACTGCCTTTGATGGAGCATTTATGCCAAGCTTTTCCAGAGGATAGACAATCTGTCATCGTGGTTGCACGGGAACCAAATAATGAAGGGCAGATGTCAGGGAGTAGGTGAAGGAGTTCTCGCAGGCGATGCTTGTGCTCATCTGTCTGCTCGGTCTGTTTGCTTCTGGGGCCGGGTCGTGCCTTCCCGGGGCTCAAAATGCTCAAAATCCTCAGCAGCCTGCCCCCAACCGGTACCTAAACTCCTAGATAGATTCTGAGGCTGGGAAGTCCAAAGTCCATCTGGCGGTGGCAACAGTGACTAAGGGGTCTCACATTGCAAGATGGTGGAAGCAGAGAAAGCAGAGAGCCTTAGTGGCTTTAAATAACACCTATTTATTAGCTCACAGTTCTAAGGTCAGAAGTTCAGACATGGCATGACTGGGTCCTTTGCTCAGAGTTTTACAGGCTGAAATCAAGGTGCTGGCCTAGCTGTGCTCCTTTCTGGTGGATCTGGGAAAGAATTTACTTATAAACTCATTCAGATCATTGGAGAAATTCAGTTTTTTTAGGTTGTAAAAAATGAGGTCCCTGTTTCCTTGCTAGCTGTCTGCTGGGGGCCGAGGGAATCTCAAGTGCCGTCTTAGAGTTCTGCCCAGCATAGACGACAAATAGATCTTTTCTCTGTGTCCCCATACCTTGTTATTTTCTCTATTTTTCATCTGTTTGTTTAAATGTAGATATTTTTTATTGAGCTATCTTCCAGTTATGAATCCTCTGTTCTGCAGCTTCCACTCTGCTGTTAAACCTATTTTCCGAGGATCTAATTTCACTCATATTTTTCCATTGTAGGAATTATATTTATGTAGAATCAAGGTCTCTGGTGAAATTCTACATAATTTAAGCTGTTTTATCCAATTTTCCTGTATTTTCAGGATCATCTGTGCATCACCTCATATTGTTGGGGTTTTTTTTCTTAATTTTAAGCCAATTTTTCTTGTCAGTTTGCATGGCTTATAATGTTATACTAAATTCTGAACACTGTTACTCATATTGTTGGGGTTTTTTTCTTAATTTTAAGCCAACTTTTCTTGTCAGTTTGCATGGCTTATAATGTTATACTAAATTCTGAACACTGTGCAAGAGATCTCCTAGTATGATTGTGTAGTTTCTATTTCTCCCTTTAGTTTTGCTTCATGTATTTCGAGACTCTGTTATGCGCACTCACACTGATAATTGTCACATCTTCTTGATGGACTGTTCATTTACCTCATATTGTTGGGGTTTTTTTTCTTAATTTTAAGCCAATTTTTCTTGTCAGTTTGCATGGCTTATAATGTTATACTAAATTCTGAACATTGTGTAGGACATCTTCTAATACAATTGTGTAATTTCTATTTCTCCCTTTATTTTTGCTTCATGTATTTTGAGACTCTGTTATGCGCACTCACCTGTGTAAGAGATCTCCTATTATGATTGTGTAATTTCTATTTCTCCCTTTAGTTTTGCTTCATGTATTTTGAGACTCTGTTATGCGCACTCACACTGATAATTGTCACATCTTCTTGATGGACTGTTCATTTTATATTTATCAGATGTTTCTTTCCATCTCTGGTAATAATACTTTGTCTTAAAATCTGTTTTGTGTGACATTGAATAGTTACTCTAGCTTTCTTTTGCTGATTTTTTTCCACGGTATATCTTATTTCCATGGCATATCTTAGTTTTATCCTTTTATTTTCTACTTATCTGTGTGTCTGTGTTTAAAGTGGCTCCTGTAGCCAGCATATGGGATGGTTTTGCTTTTTCTTCAGTTCTGTTAATGTCTTTTAATTGGAGTTTTTAGACTACTAACATTTAATTTAGTCATTGATATGGCTGGATTTATATCTACCTGACATTTTTATTATTAGAATTGAATATATTTTGCTGTTTTATTTCAATATAACTTTTAGCATTTTGGTTATATCTCTTTAAATTTTTTTAATTGATGACTCTTGGGATTACAATATGCATACCTAAACTTTCACTGTCTATTTAGAGCTAATATTGTGCCACATCAAGTAATGCAAAAATCTTGTACCATATAGGTACCTTTACACCTCCCCAGTAACCTTTATATTGTCACTGTAATATCTTTTACAGCTATATGCATTGAAATTTCTGGTAGATAATGTTATAATTTGTTTAAGAAATGATATATTCTAAATATCTTAAGAAAATAAAAGCAGTCTTTTATTTAGTATTCATCATTCATCTGAAATTTAATATTCATTATTCATGAAGATCCTGGTTTCCCCCAGTTTCAACATTTGCCTTAAGTTTGAAGAACTTATTTTGACATTTCTTGTAAAGCAGGTCAGTTGGTGACATTCTCTTAGTATTTCTTCAATTTATAATATCATTATTTTTCCTTAATTTCTGGAGGCTATTTTCGCTGGATGTTGAATTCTGGGTTGATTTCAGCACTTGAAAGATGCTGCTTCTGTGTTCTGATACAAAAATCCGTGGATTCTGATGCAAAATCTGTACTGATTTAAATAATTGATTTCACTTTTATATAATGTGTTTTTTTTTATCTAGCTGCTTGTAATATTTTTTGCTTCAATTTTGCTTTTTATCAGTATGATTATGATTTATGTAGTTTTGGTTTTCTTTGAGTTTATCCTGTTTGGAGTTCACAGAACTTCTTGAGTCAATGAATCTACATTTTCACCAAATTTAAGTTTTCAGCAATTTTTTCTTAAAATTTATTTTTCTGTCCCAATATCTTTCCACTCTCCTCTCAGGATAATTAGCATATTCATCATCATAAAAATTTATCATTTCTTTGTGATGAGAACATTTGAGCTCCCCTCTTCTAACCAATTGAAAATATGCAATAAATTATTGTTAGTTATCAATGTCTAGCACACTGTAGTGATTCAATGAATATCTTGGCTTTTTAATTCATGTTCCCCCATTGGAGAACTCTGCAAGACACCTTCAGTCTGTAGAGGTATGTGTATTTTATTTGCATCTTTTCATTTGGAATACATTTTACTACATTAAGACACCATTTTTCATATATTTTGAATCAAGATTGAGGTTGTTTTATTAATCCATCAAATATAGAGCTTACTTCTTTTTTTCTTTATTTGTTGTTTTGTTTAATTTCAGTGATAGCAGTTGAGTAGCTGCCTCTTCATGCTGTAGGTAATGGCTTGCTGGTATACCTTCTCAGTGTTCCCCCATATAGCTTGGGTTTGTTATGCCACTGTTTGTCTAACTTTTTATACTATAATTGTATACATAAATCCATTACAGTAATAGTCAATAAGAATATGAAAATAGCATTCAACTCTAAAATTAAAACGTGTACATAAAAGCAAACAATGAGATACTCTTCTCTTTTTAAATTTGATAAATTTTATTATTTATTTATTTATTTATTTATTTATTTTTAAAAGATGACTGGTAAGGGGATCTTAACCCTTGACTCGGTGTTGTCAGCACCACGCTCAGCCAGTGAGCCACGGGCCGGTCCTAAATTTGATAAATTTTAAAGAAAATGTTGATATCTCAAATTAACAGAGATACTCTTATATTTTATTGGTGTTATAAACTTTTCCAATATATATATATATATATTTTGTCTTTTTTTTTGAGACCAGCTGCAGCGTGCTCAACCAATGAGCGCACCAGCTATCCCTATATAGGATCCGAACCCGCGGCGGGAGCGCTGCAGCGCAACCAGTGCTGCACTCTCCCGAGTGCGCCACGGGCTCGGCCCTCCAATATATTTTTAAGTAATTCAGAAATATATATAAAACAACCTTTAAAATGTTAATGCCTTTAGATGCAATATTTCCAATAACGAGTCTCAATTCCAAGAAAATAATACATCTAAATAATCTTTAAAAAGTAAAAAGGAAATAAATTGGCAAATTAAAGGGATGAGTTTATATAAATGGTGACATATATACTTAAAAGGGTAGTATGACGTTTTAGAGATGACTCTTCAAGGCATAGTATATAATGCTAAGTAGAAAAATAAGAAAGAAAAAAAAGCATATGTGTAACATAAATATGTTAAAAACTTGATTATATGCTCCATGAGGTCAGGAACTTTTCTCTTTTGGTTCACTGTTATTTACAGCATCTAGGTCACTGCCTGTTACTTTGCAGATGCTCAATAAATATTTGTTGAATGGATAAATTAATCATTAAAGTGTTATTTTAAATTTACCTCATTATTTAATGAAGTAATGTCCATGGTAAATAATTCAAGCTTTCTAAACTTTACTGTTAAATGTGTTTCCTTTCTATTCCAAGCCCTCAATACCCTGCTCATATTCAGAAGCATCTAATTTTACCTTCTTTTCTTGTGCATCCTTCCAGAAATAGAAATATTTATAAAAGCATAGAGAGACTTTTGTATACAATTGGGAGCATATTATACACATTTTCGTGTACCTAGTTTTTTAATTTAACATAATATGTTTTAAAAAACCCCAAAATACCCTAAAATAATGCCAGTATTTGGGGTCTTGCCTATTTTATTTTTTTCCAATTTTCTATATCTTATTTTTTCAGTGATAATGAATTATTTTTATAACAAAAAGTAACAAAAATAAAGATAGGACTAAAGATTAAATATTAAATAGCAATAAAGATTAAAGATAGCACTGTGCCTTTCATTATTGCTATGCTCCCGTAACTGCATGGAGACTAATCCTGTTCTCTCAGTTTGGGCAGTACATTTGAGCAGAGAAATACTTATCGCAAAGACTCACAAGCCTTTCTCCAAAACTTTTGGATTCAAATGTCTCAATTATTGGATTTAAAAAGAAAATATAGTAAATTATCTGCCTATTACATTTCACACTCAGTACAGCAGCAACTGTAATCAAACAGGTTAGTATTTCTGAACCAACACATTCTCATTTAGAGAGATAAAGTGAAAACATTAAGTAGCTTTACAATATTCTAGGTCATAGTTTGTCACAAAATTAGTTATACAAAAAACCTTTCTTTGGCTTTCAGAGTTCTCTCAACTTAAAAATTGTTAATAGAGGATTGTGGGCCTATATTAGTTGCTTAGAAACTAACATAAGATTTAAGGTAAGGATATTTATTAATAAAACTGTCCAGTCTCCCTGCATTTATCGATTTAATTTTTATTTCATGATAAAAAGAGGGTTTTTCTTCATGACTATATTTCTGAAAGATTGTTTCCTCTTCTTTATTCTTAGGTGTAGTACAATTGTTCTTGCATTAAAGAGAGATTAATAACTACAGATGAGCAAGGTGATTCTATTGCTATAAATTACTTTGCTTTTATCTTTTCTACACTTGTCTTTTCTGGTTTTCTGCTGTACCAATCACACTGGCCATCTTCTGGTATGTGTAGATTATTCATAATCATTAGTCATTTAATACACAAGAAAAGTATTGTTAGAAGATTTTAGAATATGGCAAATGTGTTTCATGGTAGCAAATGCAAAGGGAAAAATCATTACATTGTCAAAATGTATGCATATACATAATTCTCTTTTAACTAATTTATTTGCATAAAGTGTGTAGATATCACAGTTAGTTTTAATTAAGTAATAATTAATTAAATTTAATTTAACACATGGAAAATTCATATAGCTAAGAGAATTGTTACATTGTCAAAAGAATGTTTAATTCTCTCTTCAACTAATTTATTTGCATAGTTTAGATATTACACTTATTTTAACTTAAAACTTAACATATTTACTTAATGTATTTAGAAAATTTTTAATTATAATAACACAGATGTGATTATAATATTCATTTATGGGTCACAGGAATTTATGACTATTTGCTTTTATATTGGCTGATTTGATTATGGTTATAATTTCAGTGTCCTCAACAAAAGAACTTAATAACCTTTAAAATTTCAGTACATAGTTTATTATTATTATAAATAGAACCAACATTTGTCATTCAGGTGTTCTTCCTGAATATGTGAAATCCATAGTAAGAGAATAATTTGTCATTATTTTCAAATTGTTTTTTCCAAGAGGCCTACAAAAGTCTTTCAGTCATGAAGAGCTTGTACAGGCTGAACAGGTAACAAAGTGAGAAAAATGGTAACAATCTATCCGGGATGTTTGGAAATGCTATGGAAGGTATGACTTGAACTGAGTTATAAAGATAAGTGATAAGTGATTTCTTTTTTTTTTTTTTCTGGTAAGGGGATCGCAACCCTTGGCTTGTTGTTGCCCGCACTGCGCTCAGCCAGTGAGTGCACCGGCCATCCCTATATAGGATCCGAACCCGTGGCCTCGGCGCTACCAGAGCTGCACTCTCCCCAGTGAGCCACGGGGCCAGCCCAAGATAAGTGATTTCTTATAATGCAAGCAGACTGGGAACAAGACCTTAATAGGAAAAGTGAGCAGTAAAAGTAAAGGCAAAAATGTGTGAAATATCCTGGCCAAGAGATTATTATGATAGGAATAACACAATGGTGAATGAGACAAAGAGATCGAGGTAAGTTAAAGACAGGATTATGGAAAACTTTCTTTGCTATGTCAGTGCAAATGACGTTATCCCAGATATGCATTTTATTATTTTATTTTATTTTATTTTTTTAAAAGATGACCAGTAAGGGGATCTTAACCCTTGACTTGGTGTTGTCAGCACCATGCTCTCCCAAGTGAGAAAACTGGCCATCCCTATATGGGATCCGAACCCATGGCCTTGGTGCTATCAGCACCGCACTCTCCCAAGTGAGCCACGGGCCGGCCCCAGATATGCATTTTAGATAGCATACTTTGAAGATATTGTGGAAGATGGAGCTGAAAGGAAAAACTGGAAAAAAAGGAAAGTACATAGAACTTAGTAGTGATAATTAGAGATAAAGATGATAGAACATTTGAGAAATATTTAGGTTAGATAAAGAGTAAGGGTTATTTTGATGTTCCCATGACTCAGATATTTGAACGCTTAGGGTTGTCTGATATCTCTCTTAGATTTTCTTCAATGTTTTTAATTCTTTTTTCTTTCTTTCTTTCTTTTTTTTTTTTTTTGTCTGCCTATGTTCTTTCAAACAGCCCATCTTCAAGGTCAGAAGTTCTCTCTTCTGCTTCTGCAAGCCTGCTGGTTAAACTCTCTGTTGTGTTTTTTTATTTCGTTTAATGAATTCTTCAGCTCAGCAAGTTCTGCTACATTCTTTTTCAGGGCATGGATTTCCTTGTACATTTCTTCTTTCAGGTCCTGTATATTTTTCCTCATTTCATTCTGTTGTCTACCTGAGTTTTCTTGTATCTCATTCAGTTTCCTTAGAATTATCACTCGAAATTCCTTGTCAGACATTTCTCTTTTTTTTTTTTTTCTTTTTCGTGACCCGTAAGGCGATTGCAACCCTTGGCTTGGTGTCGCCTGCACCACGCTCAGCCAATGAGCACACCAGCCATCCCTATATAGGACCCGAACCCGAGGCGGGAGTGCTGCCGTGCTCCCAGCGCCGCACTCTCCTGAGTGAGCCACGGGGTCGGCCCCTTGTCAGACATTTCAAGGGCTTCTTGTTCGATAGGATCTAGAGCTTGAGAGTTGTTACCCTTTGGTGGTGTACTTTCTTGATTTTTCATATTTCTGGTATCTTTCCTTTGATATTTAGTCATTGTGGCAGGGGATTTCACAGTCCACTGGTTTGACACTATTGTCTGGCTAGGATGCTGCTGGGGTTGCCAATTTCATATGGCTGCCTCAGTGTCTGCTTGGTTGCCCACGAGTGCCTTGGGTGCGTGGTCACCTCAGATCTTGGGCCTCTCAGGGGAGGCGCCTCTCTGGTCAGCATGCACTCAGCCGGGCTGGGGATGGAGTCGGGTGGTGGTGGCCAGGCCTATCTGCTGGGTTGCGCGCTGGCACCACAGGGCCGGTAGTCTCCAAGGATCATGGGCCTCTCTGACTGGGTGCCTCTCTGATCAGCATGCACTTGGTGGGGCTGGGGATGGAGTCAGGCAGCAGCGGCGAGACCTACCTGCTGGGTCACATGCCCGCACTACAGGGTGCGTGGTCCCTGCAGATCTTGGTGCCTCTCTGATCAGTGCTCACTCAGCAGGGCTGGGGATGGAGTCAGGCGGTGGCAAAGAGGCCTACCTGTTGGGTCGCACACTGGCACTGCAGGGTGCACAGTCTCTGAGGATCTTGGGCCTCTCTGGCTGGGTGCCTCCCTGATCGGCGTGCACTCAGCAGGGCTGGGGATGGAGTCGGGTGGCAGTGGCAAGGCCCACCTGCTGGGCCATGCACTGGCAGCAAAGGGTGCACGGTCTCCGCAGATCTTGGTGCCTCTCTGACTGGTGTGCACTCGATGGGGCTGGGGATGGAGTCTAACCATGGCTTTTACTGCCAGCCCTGGTGCTGATGCCAGGTTTTGGGTGTCCGGGCCTCTGACCGTGGTGCTGACCTTTGACTGGGGGGTAAGGCCTGTGTTGCTGAATCCTGCCTCCCAGCACTTTCTAAACTCACACCCAGCTCACGGCTCCCACCTCATGCGTGTGCTGTGGTTCCCTCTGCTCACGCCTGTGGCCTTAGCTCTTTGGGTGACTCTGACTGTCCAGCCTTCTGGCGCTGATGCCCCAGGGCTGACTCACGAAGCATAGGCCAGTGTGTCTTGTTCAGGAAGAGGTCACATCCTGCCTTGTTGGAGGGATTATGTCAGTGAGACAAGGGCACGTTAACTCAGGCTGACGTGGTGTGTGGGGAAACCAGTGCACTCAGTGCTGCGAAGGGGTAATCTTCCCTCCCTACACAGTCATGTGTGGCCCACGCCTCTCCCACACCATGACTTTCAGGTGTATCATTTTTTGTGGTGTCCCCAGGGCTGGCTTCAGGAGCAGAAAGAGCAGGTGGGGAGACACAGGGAGATGGGGGGGGCACTGAAGAGGATGAGGCAGCTCTGCCCACAGCATGTCGAGGGACACTCCAGACACCTGCTGCTGCTTAGGGTTTTAGCTTCAGACACTCGTTTGCTTGAATCCTAAGAAATCTTTAATTTTTAAGAATTAGCATGCAAAATTGTTGTTCCCCCAGGAGACCAGCACTTTAGTGGAGATGAGCTGTGTCTGTTTGTGAGCAATACTGGAAAATGGGCGGGTGACCCTGGGGACCAGGTGTGTGCAGGGGTTGGTGCCAGGGGAAAGGGGGGGGGTCAGGGCTAGTGCCACCTTCCTTGCTGTCCCAGGGCAGTGTCCTCTGTGAGACCATACTAGCATCCCTGCACAAGGGCTGGAAGCTTCCTGCAGAGCCACTTCTCATGTGGACAATGGACTTCCTTGGCCATGACCTACAGCCACTTTTTTGTTATTTGGCACCAGCCAGATGCTTCCCATGTGGATCAGCACCATCCTGTATGAACATGGCTACCTGAGCACGTATCACTGTGTGTGCACAAAGGCATGGAATCAGTCTCTTCCTCTGGCTCCTAGAGTGGGAGGTGCAGGAGTCCCATCTGCTGCCAGGCCAGCAAGTTTGGCCACACTGTATGGAACATGAAGGGGAGGATGTGTGAGTGGTGACAGAGTCTAGGGGGGCCCCATGCTCACACCTGTATAGTCCCCTCTGCTGTGATTGCCTCTAACCAGTAGGATATGGCGCAGGTGATGGGGGTCACTTCTGTGACTATCTTGTGTTGTATAGATGCCACCTGCATTTTACCCTGCTGGGCCTGAAGAAGAAGCTGCCATATGGAGAGAGGACACAGAGCTGTGGTGGCCCCTTGGAGCTGAAAGCAGCCAGAAATAAAATGGGGACCTCAGTGCTGCACTCACAGGGAGATGAATTCTGCCAAGAACCTGGGGGAACTTGGAAGTGGATCCTTCCCCAGCTGAGCCTCAGATCAGAACTCAGCCCCAACTGACACCTGACTGCAGCCTACGAGGCCCTGATCGGAGGACCCAGCTGAGCTGTGCCAAGACCCCTGACCCACAGGAACTATGAGATAATACACGGGTGATGTTTTAAGCTACTAAGTTATAGCGATTTGTTACACAACAACAAAAAAGTAATGGTGGTGAAGGGAGAGACATGGAGCATAAGATTGACTATTTTTTAAATGAGCCATTATCTAAAAGCCTCCCACGTTTCTGGCACTAGGAGGTCTTCTCTAAGAGCAATGGGAGGGGCCGGCCTGATGGCGCACTGGAGAGTGCGCCGCTTGGGAGCGCGGCAGTGCTCCCACCGAGGGTTCGGATCCCATGTGGAGACAGGTTCCCGCTCACTGGCTGAGCGCGGTGCGGGCGCAACACCGAGGGTTGCGATCCCGTTACCGATCAGTAAAAAAGACAAAAAAGGAAAAAAAAAAAAAAAAAGAGCAATGGGAGGCTGTTTAATTAGCACCTTTCCAGGTCTGCACAGGTGCTCAATGGGAGGCTGTTTAATTAGCACCTTTCCAGGTCTGCACAGGTGCTCAATGGGAGGCTGTTTAATTAGCACCTTTCCAGGTCTGCACAGGTGCTCAATGGGAGGCTGTTTAATTAGCACCTTTCCAGGTCTGCACAGGTGCTCAATGGGAGGCTGTTTAATTAGCACCTTTCCAGGTCTGCACAGGTGCTCAATGGGAGGCTGTTTAATTAGCACCTTTCCAGGTCTGCACAGGTGCTCAATGGGAGGCTGTTTAATTAGCACCTTTCCAGGTCTGCACAGGTGCTCCTTATCAGCAGCAGGCAGTAAGAGCCAGAGCTGGGATGGGGCACAGGGAGCTGCCCCTCAGGAATCCTCAGGAATCATCTGGAAGGTTTGTACTGATTTATTCTGCGTGTTGCAGAGGTGCAGATTCTTCATGTCAGATGGCAGATTTGACTTTTTACAAAGACCAACAAGAGTCACTGTGTGCTGATTCTGGTGTTGGCGCCAGTGACTGTCTCAGCTTTGACATGTGGCCATGGACGTCGAATCTGGTTTTCTCATCTGGCCTCACACTGCGGCTCTGGAGAGGGTTTGCAAGTATGGGCGAGTGTGTTGCCCCCACCTCTCTCCCTGTGTGAACAGCATCTGCTGTCTGGTCCATGTCCCCAGGAAGTGCTTGTCCTCCCTTGTCGATGACCCTCCATGGGAGGCTGAAGCTGGGCAGTGGTTGCAAATGCTCAGCTGGGTTGCAGAGGCTGCTGTGCTTGTCCTTATCATGGAATGGGGCAGGGAGGTGCTGGGGCGGTGCGGGAAGACTGGAGTTGGCGGTGCTGGAGGAGCAAGGGGCAGGCTGTGGACACAGACCCCAAGGAGAGGAGGGGTCAGTGCAAAGCTGCAGCTTCTCTGAGTCGTCCACACGTACCGCTGCTTTAGCTGCCGCAGGTGCTTGTGATGCCGGATGCCAGCCTTGCTGGACTATCCACTAGCCCCTGGCCCTCTGGGGAACCGAGGCTGCCTGTCTGTGCTTCACTCAGGAAGCCCTTGTGCCTGCTGAAGTGCACGTTTATTTCCTACAGGGTGTCACCACGTCTCTCCATGCTGGGCTGTGAGCCGTGGAGGGCAGGCCCTGGGTCACTTCTGCAGCGTTTCCAACACATGGAGAGGGTCTGCAGAGAGGGGCCACTGCCAGCTGGAAAGAGTCTGAGGAGGGAAGATGAGAGGAGAGAACCAAGATGTGTTCTTTAGGGGCAGCCTATACTAATTCACTCACGTTGTTATGAAAAAAATCGTTTTTTATTTTGAAATATAATATGCTTATTAAAATGCACACAGCATAAAATTATTATGAAGGGATGCCCCAGAAACCACAATCCCAGGAGGGAGCGGAACACTGTAAGTGTCCCAGTGGACCCCAACAGCCCTCCCCTATCTAGTCCCCTTCTCACCCGGAGGAGCCGCGGTCCTGGCTCGTGTAGGAAACACTGCCTTTGCTTTCTGTGGGTTTCCACTCATGTGTGTCCTCTGTTGTTCCAGGAAAACACCCGCAGATTTGGAGACTTAAAATGACAATAACTTACATCTCTACAGTTCTGTAGGTCGACTAGATGCTTCACTGGTTGGGCTTGCTGGGGCAGTCGGTGGCTGCAGTCAGCTGGAAGGTGCACAGCGGGGGCAGGTGGACTAAGACAGCCTCGCTCACGTGGAGGGCTGGGGGACACAACATCAGGGCCTCTCTTTCCAGCTCTTTCATCCAGACATCTTAGTGGCCTGGAGGTCTCAGGGTTCTGGGGGAGCAACAGCTTCAGCTAGGAGGTCATCCAGTGTCACCTGCATGGCATTTTATGGTCGGAGCAAATCACAAAGTCAGCCTGGGCCCAAGGGGTGAAGAACTAGGTGGGTGACCTGTCAATGGTATGAGCAGCTATATCTCCCTGCCGAGGGGCTTATGTACAGGACAGGATAAATTTTGTGGCCATATTTGAAAATCTATGCCCCAGCTACACATGCAACCTTAACCATTGTAGTTCTGCCACTCTTGAATCTCTTATGAATGGAGTCATACAGCATGTGCTCACTGTTTTGTAGCTTCTTTCCTTCAATATTTCAGAATTCTCAGTGCTGTGTGTAGCTGCACTTGGCCCATTTTCCTTGCTCTTTGTCACTCTGCTGAGTGCGTATGCCACAACGTATCCATCTACCACTGATGCACAGACGAAGCGTTTGCAGGTTCTGGCTGTTGCAGATGCCCCAGTGAACTGAACATTCACATGTGGCTGTCTGGCATCGCTAAGGGGACATCGCTGCACTGGGGGCCTGTTTACCACCGCATTTAGTAGATAACCCCTAACCATCCCCTAAAGAGAGCTCACACCCCTGCTGGCACGGAGGGGGGTCTCTTGTCACTCTACACATTTGCCCACACTCGGTATTATAGGTCTTTTGACTTTTGTTAGCCATACGAGGTGTGTGATGGTATCTCATTAATTTGTATTTCCTTGATTCCTAACGAAGCTGAGCACCTTAGAAGTTTATTGGCCTTTGGACATCATCTTTCGTGGTTAGCATTTTTCTAATAGATCATAAGGTACAGATTCTTGTGTATGTGTGTGTGTATATGTGTAAGCCTTTCATCAATTACACATGCTGTAGGCATCTTCTCCAACTTTGTTGCTTGCCTTTTTAGTCTTTACATGGTGTTTATGGAAGTATAAATATTTCTTTTTTTTTTTTTCCTTTTTGTCTTTTTTCGTGTCTGGCAACGGATCGCAACC
>NW_007733834.1:33404-63516 GCF_000696425.1 Galeopterus variegatus
CCGAGGGTTGCGATCCCGTTACCGATCAGTAAAAAAGACAAAAAAGGAAAAAAAAAAAAAAAAGAGCAATGGGAGGCTGTTTAATTAGCACCTTTCCAGGTCTGCACAGGTGCTCCTTATCAGCAGCAGGCAGTAAGAGCCAGAGCTGGGATGGGGCACAGGGAGCTGCCCCTCAGGAATCCTCAGGAATCATCTGGAAGGTTTGTACTGATTTATTCTGCGTGTTGCAGAGGTGCAGATTCTTCATGTCAGATGGCAGATTTGACTTTTTACAAAGACCAACAAGAGTCACTGTGTGCTGATTCTGGTGTTGGCGCCAGTGACTGTCTCAGCTTTGACATGTGGCCATGGACGTCGAATCTGGTTTTCTCATCTGGCCTCACACTGCGGCTCTGGAGAGGGTTTGCAAGTATGGGCGAGTGTGTTGCCCCCACCTCTCTCCCTGTGTGAACAGCATCTGCTGTCTGGTCCATGTCCCCAGGAAGTGCTTGTCCTCCCTTGTCGATGACCCTCCATGGGAGGCTGAAGCTGGGCAGTGGTTGCAAATGCTCAGCTGGGTTGCAGAGGCTGCTGTGCTTGTCCTTATCATGGAATGGGGCAGGGAGGTGCTGGGGCGGTGCGGGAAGACTGGAGTTGGCGGTGCTGGAGGAGCAAGGGGCAGGCTGTGGACACAGACCCCAAGGAGAGGAGGGGTCAGTGCAAAGCTGCAGCTTCTCTGAGTCGTCCACACGTACCGCTGCTTTAGCTGCCGCAGGTGCTTGTGATGCCGGATGCCAGCCTTGCTGGACTATCCACTAGCCCCTGGCCCTCTGGGGAACCGAGGCTGCCTGTCTGTGCTTCACTCAGGAAGCCCTTGTGCCTGCTGAAGTGCACGTTTATTTCCTACAGGGTGTCACCACGTCTCTCCATGCTGGGCTGTGAGCCGTGGAGGGCAGGCCCTGGGTCACTTCTGCAGCGTTTCCAACACATGGAGAGGGTCTGCAGAGAGGGGCCACTGCCAGCTGGAAAGAGTCTGAGGAGGGAAGATGAGAGGAGAGAACCAAGATGTGTTCTTTAGGGGCAGCCTATACTAATTCACTCACGTTGTTATGAAAAAAATCGTTTTTTATTTTGAAATATAATATGCTTATTAAAATGCACACAGCATAAAATTATTATGAAGGGATGCCCCAGAAACCACAATCCCAGGAGGGAGCGGAACACTGTAAGTGTCCCAGTGGACCCCAACAGCCCTCCCCTATCTAGTCCCCTTCTCACCCGGAGGAGCCGCGGTCCTGGCTCGTGTAGGAAACACTGCCTTTGCTTTCTGTGGGTTTCCACTCATGTGTGTCCTCTGTTGTTCCAGGAAAACACCCGCAGATTTGGAGACTTAAAATGACAATAACTTACATCTCTACAGTTCTGTAGGTCGACTAGATGCTTCACTGGTTGGGCTTGCTGGGGCAGTCGGTGGCTGCAGTCAGCTGGAAGGTGCACAGCGGGGGCAGGTGGACTAAGACAGCCTCGCTCACGTGGAGGGCTGGGGGACACAACATCAGGGCCTCTCTTTCCAGCTCTTTCATCCAGACATCTTAGTGGCCTGGAGGTCTCAGGGTTCTGGGGGAGCAACAGCTTCAGCTAGGAGGTCATCCAGTGTCACCTGCATGGCATTTTATGGTCGGAGCAAATCACAAAGTCAGCCTGGGCCCAAGGGGTGAAGAACTAGGTGGGTGACCTGTCAATGGTATGAGCAGCTATATCTCCCTGCCGAGGGGCTTATGTACAGGACAGGATAAATTTTGTGGCCATATTTGAAAATCTATGCCCCAGCTACACATGCAACCTTAACCATTGTAGTTCTGCCACTCTTGAATCTCTTATGAATGGAGTCATACAGCATGTGCTCACTGTTTTGTAGCTTCTTTCCTTCAATATTTCAGAATTCTCAGTGCTGTGTGTAGCTGCACTTGGCCCATTTTCCTTGCTCTTTGTCACTCTGCTGAGTGCGTATGCCACAACGTATCCATCTACCACTGATGCACAGACGAAGCGTTTGCAGGTTCTGGCTGTTGCAGATGCCCCAGTGAACTGAACATTCACATGTGGCTGTCTGGCATCGCTAAGGGGACATCGCTGCACTGGGGGCCTGTTTACCACCGCATTTAGTAGATAACCCCTAACCATCCCCTAAAGAGAGCTCACACCCCTGCTGGCACGGAGGGGGGTCTCTTGTCACTACACATTTGCCCACACTCGGTATTATAGGTCTTTTGACTTTTGTTAGCCATACGAGGTGTGTGATGGTATCTCATTAATTTGTATTTCCTTGATTCCTAACGAAGCTGAGCACCTTAGAAGTTTATTGGCCTTTGGACATCATCTTTCGTGGTTAGCATTTTTCTAATAGATCATAAGGTACAGATTCTTGTGTATGTGTGTGTGTATATGTGTAAGCCTTTCATCAATTACACATGCTGTAGGCATCTTCTCCAACTTTGTTGCTTGCCTTTTTAGTCTTTACATGGTGTTTATGGAAGTATAAATATTTCTTTTTTTTTTTTTCCTTTTTGTCTTTTTTCGTGTCTGGCAACGGATCGCAACCTTCAGTGTCGCGCCCGTACCAGACCGGGACCGGCAACAGGATCGCAACCCTCGGTGTTGCTCCCACACCTCGCTCAGCCAGTGAGCGGGAACCGGTCTGTATGTGGGATCCGAACCCTCAGTGGGAGTGCCACCATGCTCCCAAGCGGCGCACTGTAGCAGTGCACCACCGGGCCGGCCCGGAAGTATAAATATTTCTAACTTTACTTTAGTTAATCTACTTTTTTCGTTTAAAGTTAGTGCTTTACGTGACCTGTTAAGCCAAATTTTTATTGCTAGAATAAACCACACTTAGTCTCAATATATTATCTTTTTAAATATTGCTGGACTTATTTTGCTAAAATGTTGTTCAAGATATATGCATGTCTATGTTTTTTTTGCTGTCATTCATAGGTTTGGGTACAAACGGCTATGCTAACCCTTTGGTTTTTGAAAATGAATTTATTTCATTTTCATTCTCAAGGCAATTTACCCTGAGTGCAGGGGTTTAGGTCAGCAGATCTTTTCAGCACCTTGGAGGCATCATCTCACTGTCTCTGAGTCCTGCAGTTCCTGCTGGACAGTCAGCACCAGTGCCTCGGAAGGTCGTCTGCCTTTTTCCTGGCTGCCTTTAAAGAGCTCCTCTTTGTCTTTGCTGTTCTGCATTTTTCAACATAATGCGTCTAGGTGTTGTTTTTACTCATTCTGCTTGGGGTTCATTGACCTTCTTGGAATATGTAGATTTCTATAGTTTATCAGTTTGGGAAGATTCCCAACCATTGTCTCACCAAGCATTGCTCTGTACCAGGGACAACACTTTTCTGTAAAGGGTCAGGTAGCATATATTTTTGGCTTTGCAGATCTATGTCACAACTATTCAGTTCTGCTGTTATAGTGTGAGCCAAGAAATAAGCAATAGAAGAAGAAATACGTGTGGCCATGGCAGAACAAATATGGGCCCTGGCAAGGCAGGTCTGCTTCCTCCTGAGCCTCTAATTATACTTGTGTTAGACCTTCTGTCTCAGCATCCTCTCTACATCTTTCCCTGTGTTCTATTTTTCCATCTATTTGTTTCTCCATGGTTATTTAAATAGGAAATTGAGTTGTAAATGACATACAATAAACTGCATGTATTTAAAGTGCTCATTGCTAAGTTTTTATATAGGTACCCACCTGTGAAATTACCACCACAATCAAGACAATGAACATATTTATCCACCCAAAAGTTTAATCATGCCTCCTCACTATTCCTGTACACTTGTCCACAATGCGTCTCAGGCAACCACTGATCTGCTTGCTGTCAGTATTGATCAGTTTACATTCTCTAGAATTTTATATAAATAAAATCATATAGTATATATTATTTTATATCAGACTTTCTTCATTCAATATAATTATTTTGAGATTCATCTATGTTGTTGCATGTATCAATAGCTCATTCCTTTTTATTGCTGATTACTCCCATATATTGATATACCATAATTTATCTATTCACCTTTTGATGAACATTTGAGTCATTTCCAGTTTTTGGCTATTACAAATAAAGCTGCTGTGAACATACACTTATGAGTCTCTGCAAGGACATATGCCTTCATTTCTCTTGGGTAGATACCTAAGAGTGAAATGGCTGGATCATATGACAGGTGTACACTTTACTTTTTAGGAAACTCCATTTGCATACCTGCCAATACTGTGCATATGCTCCAGTTCTTCCATATCCTTGTCAACACTTGGTGTGGTCAGTCTTTTCAACTTCAGCTATTCTACTGGGTGGGTCCTATCACATTTTCATTTTCTTTAATGTGCTTTTAATTTTCATTTCCTTAATAACTAGTGATGCTCAGCATATTTTTATGTTGCTTATTTGCCATTTGTAAATGTTCTTTGGTAAAGTATCTATTCAAATCATTTGCCCATTTTAAAATATTTGTATTTTTTTATTATTATTGAGTTTTGGATACAAGTTGTACAGTCAAATGATGTAAGTCCTTTCTTAGACACATGATTTGGAAATATTTTCTCCCAGGATGTAGCTTGTCTTTTTATTATCTTAATTGTTGTGTTTTGAAGATTTTAATTTTGATGAAGTCCAATGGATTAATTTTTTTAAATGGAGTTTGGTTTTGCTTTCTCATCTAAGAAATTTTTGCTTAACCTAAGGTGTAAGAAGTTTTCTCATATGCTTTCTTCTAGAAGTCTTAGATTTAATATTTAGGTCTATGTTCTGTTTTTGAGTTTATTTTCATATATGGTGCAAGACATGGATCAAAGCCCACTTTGGGGAATCTGGATGTCCATTTTTTCAGCACCATTTATTGAACAGACTCTTCTTTCTCCACTAAATTGCCTTTGAACCTTTGTCAAAAATCAGTTGTCCTTTTCTGTGTAGGTCTATTTCTGTATTATCTCTACTCTGTTCTTATGTGTTTTTCTATCTTGATGCCAATACCACACTGTCTTAATTACTATAGCTTTATCATAACACTTGAATCCTCCAACTTTGTTGTTCTTTTTCAAGTTGTTTTGAATATTCCAGGTCCTTTGCTATCCATATAAACTTTAGAATCAGCTTGGCAATTTCTGAGAGAAGCCTGCTTAGATTTTGATTAAGATCATATTAACTCTATAGATCAGTTTGGAGAGGATTGGCAAATCAACAATGTTGAGTCTTTCAATCAATTAACATGGTTTATCTCTCTATTTTTTAGTCCTTTAATTTTCTCACAAAATTAAAGAATTACATACAATTAAACTTAATAAAAATTTAATACAAGTAAATTTAACTTGCAGTTTTCATCGTGCAGTTCTCATACATCTTTTGTAAGGTTTACACTTAGCTATTTTATATTGTTTGGTATAACTTCAAACATTATTTTAGAAATATTTTAGTTTCCTATTGTTTGTTGCTGGTATACAGAAATACAATTGATTTTTAAATATTGATCTTGTGTTCTGCAAACTTGCTGGACTAGCACATTACTTCTGGTAGCTTTGTTGTAGATTCCATTACAGCATCTCTGCTCATCACATCAGACACAAATAGAGTTTTTCCTTTTATTTCTTTTTCTTGCCTTATTGGACTGGCTAGAACCTCAATACAATTTGAGTAGAAGTGGTGAGGGCAGACAATATTATCTTACTCTTGATATTTGGGTGAAAGCGTTCAGCATTTCACTATTAAGTATGATGTTAATTCAGCTTTCTGTAGATGCCCTTTATCAGATTAAGGAGGTTCTCTTGTATTCTTAGTTTGCTGAAAGTTTTTTCAGGAATGGATGTTTGATTTTGTCTATGTTTGTCTGTGTCTATTGAGATGACCATATGGTTTGTCTTTTTAAACCTGTTACTATGGTAGATTTCACTGGTTGATTTCAAATGTTAAGCCAAGCTTGAATTTCTGGTATAAACCACACTTGTTCCTAATGTGTTACCTTTTGTATACATCATCAGATTATACAGGCTAAAAATGTGTTTTAAATTTTACATCTACTTGAGGGATCTTTAAAAAGTTCATGGGAATATTTTTATTATCTTTTAACTCCATTTTCCACAAACTTTTTGAAGTATTCTTGTATTTATGAGAAATATGGTCTCTAGTTTTCTTTTACTTTTTGGTTTTTGAATCAAAGTAATGCTGGTCTTATGGGATGACATGGGATGTATTCCCTTCCTTTCAATTTTCTAGAGAAGTTTGTGTACTATTTTTTTCTTAAATGCTTTGTAGAATTCACCAGCAAAGCCATCTCCTGAAGTGTTTCTGTTTTTTGTTTTTTTTGTGTGTGTGGAAAACTTTTTATTTACAAATCTAATAGATATAGGGCTACTGAGCTTTTGAAGTTTGTATCTTTCAGACAATTTGTCTATTTAATCTGACTTGTGAATTTATTGGCATAAAGTTGTTCACAATATTTTCTTATTATCCTTTTAAGATCTGTAGAATCTTTACTGATGTCACCCCTCCCCTTCTTAATATTGGTAATTTATGTCTTATCTCATTTTTTTCCAAATCAGCCTAAATAGAGGTTTATCAGTTTCATCGATGTTCTCAAAGAACCAGCTTTCAATTTTATTGATTTTATCTGTTGCCTTTTCTGTTTTCCATTTCATTGATTTCTGCTCTTATCTTTATTATTTCCTGTATTTTGCTTGTTTGTGCCTAATTTGTTATTATATTTCGAGTGCCTTAGGTAGAAGCTGAGGTCACTGATTTAAGGTCTTTCTTCTCTAATATGAATGTTTTTTTTTTTTTTTTCCTTTTTGTCTTTTTTGGTGTCCAGCAACGGATCGCAACCCTCAGTGTCGCGCCCGCACCGGACTGGGACTGGCAACGGGATCGCAGCCCTCGGTGTTGCTCCCACACCTCGCTCAGCCAGTGAGCGGGAACCGGTCTGTATGTGGGATCCGAACCCTCGGCAGGAGTGCCACCACGCTCCCAAGCGGCGCACTGTAGCAGTGCGCCACCGGGCCGGCCCTAATATGAATGTTTGATGCTACAAATTTCTTTATAAGCACTGCTTTAGTAGCATCACATAATTTTTTTATTGTAACAGTTGACTGTACATATTTGTGGGGTACAGAGTTGAATATCATCACTGGTGCACAATATGCATCACATAATTTTTGATGTGTTGTATTTTCATTTCAAAACATTTCCTAATTTCTCTTTTGATTTCTTCTTTGACTAATGGGTTATTTAGGAGTATATTGTTTCCAAATATTTGGAGACTTTTCAGAAATCTTTCTCTTTTATTGATTTCTATTTTAGTTCTATTGTGGTTAGACAACATACTATGTGTTGCTTTTAATTCTTTTATGTTTGATACTTAGTTCATGGCCTCAAATGGGGTGTATCTTGGTAAATTTTCCATGTGCCCTGGAGAAGGATGTGCATTCGACTGTTGTTGGAGGGTTCTCCAAGTGTCAGGTCAAGTTGGCAGTGTTGCTCAAGTTTTCCATATCCTTCTGGCTTTCTAATTGACTTGTCTCCTCGGATCCTGTTGTTTGGAGTCTGTTTCTGATCAGTCCAACACCCGTCCTGCTCACCGTCTCTTATTTTTTCACATGTCTGATGATCTTTGATTGTGTACTGAACACCATATTTGAAGAATTCTGTGAGGGAATGATTAGAACTTTGCTATTTTCCTCTGGAAGGGATATTTCTGTTTGTTTTTACTTCTTTCAGACACATGGTGACACTGGTTGTCTAGAGCCATGTGACTCTAAGTTCAAAGTCTGCACTTTTATGTTCCACCTGATGATTCAGTTGTCCTGGGCCCACAGTGGCTGGGTCTTGTCTGATCCACCCTCGTTTCCAGGGTGCAGCCCTTTGACCTCCCCACCCCAGCAGAGTGGGGTTCCAGGGCCACTGCATTGGCTGGGTCTAGCACTGAACGGGCCTTTACTCTGTGAGACCTCAGTGGCACAGGGCCCGGAGCACTGGGCTCACCTTGCTGGGCACCGGTCGTCTCCTGGCCCTCGCCTGGCAGTTCTTCACCGACTTTTACCCGTTGCTGCTTTTAAGATTAAAAACCACCTGGTTGTCCTCCAGGGAAGGGTCAGTCTGCATTACTAAATTCTCTGTGACTGGGTATGGAGCTCCTCTGCTTTCTCTAAACGTTCTGGAACTCTCTCCTGGTTAGATATTGGATCTCTTGGGGTAATTAAAACACATTTAGTCTTCGTTTTCCATATCACTTCTTGGTTTGACTTTCTGAGTGATTTCTTCAACTCATCTTCCAATCTTATTGAGATTTTATTTCTGCCACATATTTCCAGTTTGCAAGAGTGTTTTTCTCTCTGTGTTTTTCTTTGAATCTTCTTTCTTCCTTTCCTCTTCTTTCCTTTTCTCTGAGTGTTCTACTGTTTCAAGGATGCAATCCATACTTTCCTGCATCCATGAGGGTATTCATGAGATTTCTTCTCCCTTCCATCTGTTTCTTCTCTTCCTCTTAGTGTCACCCCATCTCCCTGATAGGGGTCGTCATCAGATGTCTGGTGACCCTTGGCTCTCAGCCCGCCCTGGAGAGATCTGAAATGCTGACTATGCCCAGCAGGGCCATTCTGCTGAGGACACCCCCACCCAAACTCTCAGCATTGTCCATTCTTTGATCCATGTGGTGCCCACATTCCTTAGAGAAGCATCTTCCAGGCTCCCGTCTGGAGGTGTAAGCAGTTGCCCCTGTTGTCTGGGACCAGGTGGGAGCTGGGGGCTCTCTGTTTAGCCCGGGGCATTCACGTGACGCCCTGAGGTCTGTCCCTCTGCCCCCAGAGGTCTGTCCAAATCCAGGATCCTCGTGGCTTCCCCGGCTCAGCTCACTGTCTCCATGTTCTGCCGGGGTCAGGCGGGGCTCTACCACCCTCTGAAATCCCCCTTTCAGCTGCAACTGCATCTCGCTTTCAGAGGTGCCTGGTGCCGCCACTAGGTTTGAGCCTTGCGAGGAGACGTGTTGCTTCCAGGCCTCACCCACTGCGGGCCTGGGCCTCTGCTTTGCCGTGCACTCCTCCCGTCCAGTGCCTGAGACCCCCAGGATGTTGTCCCTCCGTCGTTCATGCCATCTCCTGGGCTTCTTCACCTTCATTCTGGTGGGATTCAAGGAGGGGCTCTGTGGAGCTCTGCTTCCCGCATGCCGGAGGACGTGGGCTCCCTGCATGGGTGCCGGTCCGGGGCTGTTTCCTCTGCTGTGCGTCCACCAGGGAATGGGACAGGCAAGTCCCGCACGGTGCAGAGACACACAGATGCCAGTTCGGACAGCCCTGGGCAGCCTGGTGACCCCACCTCTGAGCTGGGCTGTTTGGGGGGGTGCGTTTCTGTGCATACCCCAACTAGAGACAAGTTGGGGCAGGGGGCCTGGGCTAAGGGACAGCCATCGTCAGTGTCCTCAGGTGGGGGAAGTTAGGCCAACAGGAGCAGATGGGATGAGCTGGTGCCTGGTGAGTAGTGGGGGGCAGGCTGGGGGGGACCCTGGGGGAGTTCTGGGGGGGCTGGATCACACCACACACATCCTGATGAGGATTTTGGAATTTATCCTGTGGACAATATGGGGTTTGGTGGGTGGCATAGTGTGTCAGGTAGGGGGGTACTGGGTTGGGGGAGGGGTCCAGACAGGGGACCCGACCTGGTGGTGGTGTGGAGGGGACAGATGAGCAGCCGGGCAGAAGCCCTAGTAGTGTAGGGCGAGGGGAGGAGGGTGCCAGGGGTGGGCTCATGGGGGTGGAGTGATGGCTCTCTGTCAGGCCTGGAGGATGCATCATCATTGCTGTTTGGTGGGAGGGACAGAGACCCCCAGCTGTGTGGCCAAGGGGGGTGTCAGTGTTCATGAGATCCACAGACCCACAGTGCACTATTGAGGGACTGGGCCTGGGGCCTCTGGGAGGTGCTGGGATCCCAGGTTGGGTGCAGAATAGAACGAGAATCCATCCTGGGCAGAGCTGGAGGGGCCTCCAGGGTGTGGCCCCAGGGAGGTGGGCTCGCGAGAGCTCTGGAAGGTCTGGATCGGTGACACCCCCAAGCAAGGTTGTGGGTCACTGCCCCCTGCCCGCCCTCCGCGGTCTTCCCTCCCAGGTGAAGCTGGTCTTGGCCTGGTCCCTGCATCTCATTCCTGTCCCGCCTCAGGGTCTGTGCTGACCCCGCCCCTTCCTCCTTTAACTCCTCCTTCTCCAAGTCCTTTCTCATCAGCCTGTAACGGCGCTGAGGCCTCGACGTCCTGACGGCCAGGCCCTCCCTTGCGGCCCCCACCTCCTCATGCCGTCTTTCCTCAGCTCCCCCCAGTGGAACAGCTCTCCCCATGGTGACATCTGACCATCTGGCTTCATTCCCTGATTCCCCCTCTCTCCCCGGCCCGGGTTTCATTCAGGGTGCCCTTGGCGCTTTTTCTGAGGTTCCTCTGGCCTCTTCATGTCTCCTCGGCACCTCAGTCACGTTCTGACTTGGATTCTTACCCTCTTTATAGGGATGGCTCCGGAATTTTTCTTTCTAGCTCAGTTTTCCCTCTGGAGCTCCAGATTCAGGGATCGAATGACCCACTGGACGTTTCCAAAACCTAACTGGGCATCCCCGACACCTGCCCTCCTCCCTGAGTGGAAACCGCCCGATCCTCATGGCTCCGAGTCTGGTAAGTCCGAGGCCTGTGGCTGTAACTCCCGGATCTGTCTAACGCACGACATCCTTCCGTCTTCACTCTCCTGAGCAAGAGAGACATCAGGGCCTCGGCCTGGACTCTACTCCGGCTTCCTGATTGAACTTTGCTTCCACGCTTGTGCTTCTCCATCCACTGCCTGCACTGAAGCCACCTTCAAAAACACAGACATGGTCTTGTGACTTCCAGGTTCAAAGCCTCTCCGTGGCTGCCCCTGCCCAGGCCCTCCATCTGCCCCTGCCCATTTCTCCACCTTCTCTGCTCCAGAAACCACAGGATTCTGTCTGTCTCCACCCACTTGTCACTCAAGTCAACGCTGGGGTGCTGCCTGTGGTTCCAGATCTTCACTTCCAGCAGCTGACCAGTGCCTGGTGGGGCTGTCCCCACCTGCGCCTCTCCATCCCTCACACCCCAGTCCTCATCTCCTCCCCTGGGCTCCAGATGGGCTCTCACCTGTTTCCCCAGCCCTTCCCGGGGCCTGGGTCCAGTCCCTCCCAGTGTGAGAGGTGTCTTTCTACAATGGAAATCTGATTATGTTGCTGCTCTGCTCAGAGCTCTCCAGCGGTGTCCATCCTGCAGGAGGGAGTTCAGGTAATGCCTGTGGCCACCCAGTGCCCCCTGGCTGGCCCTGCAGCCCAGGTCTTCTGGCCAGAGATGTGCTTTCTCCTCCAGGCCCTCATGCTGCTGTTCTCCTTCAGGGCCCCACACACCTGCTGGGACTGACTTGCAAACACCTCCTTATCCCCAAGAGCATCTGTGTCCCGCCCAGGTCACAGCCTTTGCCCCCCCCCCCAACTTCCATGGAACCTTAAAGACCCTGTTGTGGGGTAGGCACTGGGCCCCACCTCCCGATGTCTAAACTAAGCTATGGGTTCTGTGATGACCTGGTCTCTGCAGAGCCAGCAGCACCTGGCCAGGGCTGGTACTCAAACGCACTTTACTAATGAAATGATAAACCATTGAGCCAACGTTTTCACTCTGCTTTCTCAAAAGATCAATTTGTAAATTGAAGTTCGATTTGGAAGTGTATTTATATTGAAAGAGGGATGTACTTGTGATTTCTGATTTAATGTTACCTCTCGTGGAATGTTTGCTCCATCATACAGTCTGCAGGGCGAGGCTGCCTCTGCCTGGACACACTGAGCAGGGCATTGGGTCTCCTCCATGTGGTTGCAGAGATGGGCCCTCAGTGGCCAAGTCTTGTCCAGCAGGGACTCCTCAGATCAGTCCTGCCCCAGGCACACTAATTTGTCCCACTTTGGGACAAAGGCAAGGATTTGTCTCCTTCCCTCTGTTCCTGCTCCCAACTCCCTTGTGGACAAAGAGCTCCCCAGAAAGACCCCAGGCCATGCACCACCCCTGAGTAGCCAGTACCACATCCCTAGGCTTGGACAGCTCTGGCATCTGCCCTGGGCCCCAGAACATTAGCACAGCTCATGCCACCCAGAGCCATTGCCCATTTGATGGGGATCTGAAGCTGTGGCACTCACACACATGGTCTGGGCCCTCCCTCCCTCTCAGCCTCTCAGGAGGAATAGATGAGGGATTCCTCCAGGGGTGACTGAGGCACTGGGCTTCCTGGTCATCTCTGCAAGATGTGCCCATGGGTGGCATGGAAAACCCCTATCCCAGCTCCCCTCCATGACAATGCACCTGCTGGAACCTTGGCTGGGGTCAGGGTCTTCTGCAGACACTGACCCTGCAGTGGGATTGAAATGCAGCTCAGCCTTCCCAGGAACCCCTCCTGCTATGGCCACAGAATAGAATGAGGCCATGGCCCAGCGGGTGGTCAGGGAGGGCAGCAGAGAGCCGCCTGAAGGCTGGGGCACCAGGTGGGAATCCCTGGGTGGAGGACCCCACGCCTCTAGTGTCCGGGTCAGTGTCCAGCAGGACACCGTGAGCTCAGGTCCCAGATGCCCTTTCTTGCCCCTGCCTCGTTTATGCCACTCTGGCTGTGGAGACGTGGGTCAGGAGCCCTAAGCGGGTGGGCAAGCAGCTCTGTTTTTTGTTTAGGAATATTCTTGGTCACCCCAGAATCCTACATCCTCTTCTCTCCTCCTGCTCCTGAGCATTTGTCCCTCATCACTGGTTGGGAACCACACCCCGGATCATCCCCTTGATAACCATGAGGAGGCCCTGAAGGGCCCGGCTGGAGGAGGGACCACACAGCAGGGGCCACTGGGGTGTCTCAGTAGGGGGGTGGGTGGCACAGAGCACAGGCCTGCCATGGCCATTGTGCCCTCTTCACGGTGTGTCCCCACCTGGAGCCTGGGTTGCTGACACCACTCCACTCCCCTGGGCATGAGGGGTGAGCATGGTCAGCTGGAAAGAGCCCCCCATGAACACAGCCCTTGTGCTGCACCTGGGGGGTCAGGGTGGGGGGACCCTGAGGGGGTGCCTGCCCGGCATTAGGAGGGGGTGAGCCGGGTCTCGGTGGTCCCCGTGCTCTTGGACCTCCGACTGCTCCTTCAGTCCTTGACTCTGGCCCGGCACTGCCCGGGGGAGCTGGTGAGAAGGTGCAGGATGGGGGCAGGTGCAGGCCTTGGCGGAGGCCCCAGGGCCCGACTGCCCTCTATGCTGCCCTGCACGGCGCCTGCTTGACCTCCTGGTTCCACAGGCCGTAGGTGACTGGGTTGGGCAGGGGCGTGACCACCGCGGACACCAGCTTGTTGTAGTGGAAGGAGCAGACGGCGCGCAGCGGGGCGCAGGTGAAGACGACGGGCACGGCCAGGGGCGCGGGGCACGTGGAAAAGCCTCGGGCCGGCGGATGGAGGCGCCGGAGAAGCCGGGGAGCCCCCGCGGCCCCCGCAGGACGAGCAGCGCCAGCAGGAGGTCCGCGAGCTCCGCCACCGACATGTCGGAGCCGGCGACTGTTCGACGTTCGGCAGCGGGGACACATCGCAGAAGAAGTGGTCCGTGACGCTGGGGCCGCAGCAGCCCAGGCGGGAGACGAGGACGACCTTCCCCAGGGAGAGGGTGGAGCCCAGAGCCAGGAGCCGGGGGCCGCGCAGCGGGGGACACATGGCCACGTGGCTTTCGTGGGCCGTGAGGCCAGCAACGCGCTCTGGGAGAAGCCCGGGCAGCCCGCGAGGGAGACGCGCCAGGACGTGGGCGCCGCCGGGCTGAGCAGCGCCCCGGGCACCGTGACGGGGACGTGCCGCGCCTCCAGGGAGGACAGGTGGCGAGGAAGAAGTCCATGGGCTTGTGCAGCGCCGGGCTGGCGCGGATCAACGACGAGAGCCACGTTCTCCATGAGGGTCGGCGGGTGGGCCAGCAGGGATGGTGCCCGCAGGCTAGCGTGGAGCCCCAGGGAGCCCGGGAAACCCGCCAGGAGGAACCCAGTCCCTCTGAGCGGTTGCTGCTCAGAGACGTGGAACATGCGCCCTGCCCGAGGGGGCAGAGGTGGCAGGTTAGGGGCCGACGAGCAGGGTTGGGCGAGGCTGGCAGCCCCTGCTCTGCCGTGTGTGAGCCGAGCTCCCCTGGTCGGGAGCAGAAACCTCGTCCTGGTCACCCTGTAACTGCCCGTGGCCTAGCTCGTGGCATCCAGGCCCTGGTCACTGGGTGGGAGCTGGCATGTGTGGACTCTGCTCTGGGCCCTACAGCTCCACCTGACCCACAGACATCAGACCAACACTGTCTGTCCTGTGGCCTAGCTCGTGGCATCCAGGCCCTGGTCACTGGGTGGGAGCTGGCATGTGTGGGCTCTGCTCTGGGCCCTACAGCTCCACCTGACCCACAGACATCAGACCAACACTGTCTGTCCTGGAGGGGACGTTCTGGCACTTTGGGAACGTCTCAGAGGCCTGGGCCTAGGAGCTTGTAAACAGTGCTTTGGATGAGAGTGTGCAACCTCTTTCCCCTGCATCACAGTCTCACCCAGCTACAGGCCTGGGTGTGGGTCCCCCCCCTCCTTGGGGAGAGGTCACTGCTGTGGTCACCCTAGAGGTCCAGGGATGACAGGTGGACAGGGGGCATCAGCAGCATGAGAGGCGGACTTGGGGGCAGTTGCTAGGGGATATCCCAAATCTAGGGGATAGGACAGGCCCCAAGAAAGGGGGCAAGGAGGGGGGCCTGGGTCAGCAGAGGGGGTGGGGTCAGTGGATGAGGACAAGTAATTAGCCTTGGGCAAGATGGGAAAGGCCTGGGCCTGAGTCCGGGCCATGCTTTGCCGTGTTTTCTCATCTACACAGGAGGAGACGGTGGCAGCTCTGCAGAATTTACCCCAAGGACCAAACCCAGCCACACAGTGCTGCTGGCACCTGGCGGGCTCTGCAAAGGGTGGAATTGCCCCAAAGACAGCCAAGCTGGGAACAGACGTTGCCCCCGTTCTGCCTCGCTGCTGCAGCTGGGGTCCTTCCTCTCTCCTGCTGGCCGGTGGGTTTGCCAGCTCAGGGGCTTCTGAAACTGGGTCCAGCCTCCCCAAAATGTGGCTGAGCCCAGCCAGGCCTACACCCCTCCCGCTGGCTGAGGTTCCGGCCCCCCAGCACCCTTTTAAAATAAATCTGTTCATTTGTGGTGCGGCTGGGGCTAAGCCTACTCATCTGCGAGGCCCTCGGTGCATCCTCACACTCAGCCAGTCTGTGGAACAAGCTGGCTAAGTTTGTGAAGCCCACACTAGGGGCCAAGCCCACCCCTAAGCCTAAGAGCCAAGTCTGGAGCAGCGGCTGTGGGGGTGACCCCTGACGCCGGTCGGTGAGGACGTGCTCCCGGAGCAGCTGCTCTGGTCCCCCTCCCTGCAGGCCCTGGCAGGGTGGCTCCTGGGAGGGCGGCTCTACAGCCCGTGCTGCCTGCAGGCCACCCACCCCCTGCTCTTGGGCTGCCACAGACCTTCTGTGCCTGTCCCTCGCCAGTGTGCGCTCAGAGTCTGCATGAGGCTGGCAGAAACGTGCAGCTTTCACCCTGCAGAGACTGCAGGAGGCCGCTGGGCCCAGAGCTCCAGAGTGTGGGCTGTGGGATGGGGGCTCAGGTTCAGATCTTTTCCTCCCCTTGGCTCATAACCTTGAGCAGGATACCCCACCTCACTGAGCCTCAAGTTCCTCAGCTGTCTCACAAGGTCCTCACAGGACCCCTCACCGGCCTGCAGGGACAGACCATGACACACTACCCCCGACCCAGGCGCTCATCAGAGGGGCGGAGGGTAAGCCCACAGGACAGGGGGACCTATAGGCTACCTGCATCCTGTTATGGCCCAGAAGCACGGAAGGGGTCTGGAGACTGTGGGTGTCAGCCCCTGCACTGGCCCTGATGGATGAGCTCACTCTGGGGTGCAGGGTGGCCCGTCAGGAGTGGCAGGACCCTGTGCAGCAGGCAGGGTCTGGGAAGATCTTAGCAGGGTCAGGCCCAATGCAGCTGAGGCCCTCACTTTTGCATGGTCCAATCCCTGATGTCACCATGTCCAAGGTGACCTGCCTGGATCTAGGCCCAGTAAAATGAGGCCCAGCCCATCTATGCCCCCACCATGGCTCCTGTGACCCATGACAACTGGCTTCCACTCAGATCTGCCAGCCTCCGTCTGTGGGGCTTGGGACAAACACTTGCCTCTACCAGTCCCAGTGTCTCTCTCTGAAAGACCAGCAAGTGTCACATTATCTGATAGGAAGTGAGGCTGGATTTGCAGCAGCAACCCCAACAGGCTGGGAGGCCCCCATACTGCTGCCATGAGACTCAAGGTGGTGGGGACCCAAGCTGCCACCGAGCGTGGAGAAAGAGAGCATCATGCCCCACCCATGGGAGAAGCGCATGACAGCCTCCATACAGGCCCTGAGAGACCTTCACGTGCAACAAACAGCCCCCCAAACCTAACACAAGTGCAGAATCACAGACTTGTCCCGCAAAGTTAGAGTCACACACAGGGCACCCGGGTTCCCATATCAGAACTAGGCTTACCTTCATGCCCAGACGCACATGCCACCAGCGCAGGTGCCTATGATGCCCTGCCCAGGAGACAGACAGACACCAGTCCCCCAGCCTTGTGAGCCCTGCACTTTTCCACAGAAACCAGTGGACAAACATGGTTCTGAAATAAGGACTAACACGAGCCACACACATGCTGCTCCTCCAAACAGATGTCTGCTTAAGAGAAGCGTGTTCACCAGAAGACCTCAGACAGCTCACCACCCAACGTAGGTATAGGCATAGGTGTGTGCATGCATGCTCAGGTGCATCGAGATGCACAGGTGCTCACACACACACAGAGGCACACATAGGTATACACAGCTGCACACACAAGCTCACACCGGTACACACACAGGCGCACAGGTGCACAGACACACAGATGCTTACAAAGGTGAGCACGTGGACACACAGGTGCACACAGATACACACACAGGTGCATATACAGATAGGCACACAGACACAGATGCGCACACAGGTACAAACGGGTGCACAAGGCACTCACAGACACGCACACAGGTGTGCACGCAGGCACTCGCGGGCATGCACGTGGGCACACACATGACCACAGGCCCTGGAACCCCTCAGCCTCTCAGGTGAGGAGAGGCTGGTGAGTTTTCTAGGCAGTGGGTCTGGGTCTCAGTCCCAGCTCTGCCCCACGTGTTCTGCTGTGACCTGTAAGCCCATTTCCTCACCTGTGACAGGGCCGCGAATCTACAGTTCTTCTTCCCAGGCTTTCCTGAGGACTCAACACCACTCCAGGGCAGAGACTACAAACTCAATCCCATACCTTGTGCCTGAATACTCAGAGCAGCCCAGCGTGAGAAGTAAGGACCAGGGCTGGGGTCAGGGCTGAGGGCCCACCGCAGGCACTGACAGGGCCTCTCTTACTCTTGGTTGGAACCGGCCTGGGTGCAGGATCCCATTGAGTCAGGGGGCAGCCCTGTGGGGATCTCTTCACCCTAGCACAGGGGGAGTTTGGAATGTGTTCTCGGATGAAGCGCAGGCTCCCTGTGACCACCCTGGTCCGTTCCAACAAGATCAGGGCTTGGACGATGCAAAACCAGAGGTACCTTGCTGCAAAGATGACCCTCCCCAATAAAAGAGACCCGTCCACCTCTGAGACGAGAATCAGCTGCCAGAGAGGGGAGCAGGTGCCTCCCCAGTGCTCCGTTATCTCAAGGGCAGGGCTCCGGTGTGTGGAAAAGCCTCTCTGCCTTTGGACAGGTCCCATGAACTCTGTGCCGTCCCCTCAGCATCGGGAGAATGGCCCAGCACCGGGCAGCCTGGGAGCCCATGCCCCCATCCCCGACCAGGCCAGAGTGTTTCTAAAGAACAGACTGTGCAAATTGGAAGCCCCCTCTGGCCCTCTATCATTCCCTTCTACAAAGAGCTCACAGGAGAGAAGCTGCTTCAGGTGGGAACCTCCCTCGGAGAGGCTGGAGCTGGGTGGAGGGAACAGAGGCTCCTTCCCACCCCATCCCCCCAGGGACCCGCCTCCCCTGTGACCAGTCCCATCCGCCAGACTGGTCAGAATCAGGTGCCAAACGGAAACCTGCCCACCTACCCTGCCGCAGGCTGTCCTCATGGGGCAGGCAGGTGTGATGGGGGACAGGATGTGGGGCAGAGGAACGCCCCCACCCCCATCAGCAACGGAGGGGCAGAGGGGGCCCTGGAAGAAGCCTCCTGGGGGTCCCTGGGCCCCTGCCCCCACCCCAGGCCTGGAGCTGTGGGTGCAGCCCCACAGACCCTCCCTTGGGTGGGATCCTCCTGCCTGCTCCAAGCAATTGGAGCAGAGACACCAGTCCTACCTCCTGATCCCTGGCTGGCCCACCTCTAGGGTCATGGGTGGATTGAGGGAACCCTTTCATGAGCTGTGACCCCTCGAAGGACACAGCCCCTTCCGTGCCCTTTCCTGAAACCATGGTGGCTGACTGCCCAGGGCCCCAGGACACCAAGTTCCCCCAATCCCTACCCTTCGACTGTGCCAGGCATGGCAGGTGCCCCTACGACACCCCCCCTACCCCCGGTGCCTGGCTGGGCCTGGCCGGATGCTCCACGGAGAGGAGGTGGCAGCCCCAGGGAGCAGAGGGGGGTGGGAGGAAGCCCAGAACTCCACAAGGGGGCTCAGCCCCTACCTTCTGTGCTCATCAAAAAAGGGACCCACTGGCTCCAGGGAACAGCTGACCAGTCCCCTGGAGGAGGAGGGGGGACCTGCTGCCCACCCGGCCTGGCCTGGGGTCCTGGCTCTGAGGGAGTCCAGGCCTGGGCTGTGGGTGCAGGTGTAGATTGGCTGGAGCGTCCCCTGCCCCGAGGTCATTGTACAGATGTCACATTCACTCGTGCACTTCACTCTTGAGCAGACAAGTCCCTGCCCGGTTCCTGGTGTCAGAGGGAGACGGTCCAGAGCTAATACGCGGGGACCGTGGGGCACGCGGGGTGGCACCGGGGCTCAGAGCGGCTTGGGGGGGAGGGGACGCGAGGAACCGGCGGTGTGGAGAGGAAGGTCCCGCCGCTGAGGTCCCCCAGCCCCGGTCGTGCCCCCCGGCCTCCGGCCCACGTCACCCGCCCTGTCGCTCGCGCTCAGCCGGAGACCCCGCCCCGGCGACTTCCCGCCGCCCCGGCCCTCCCGCCACCGCGGGCGGAGCGCGACCGTCCCGGGCTCCTGTCCTGTACCCGAGACGGAGGGAGACCCCGGCCGGCCTCGGTCCTGCGCTGTCGCATCCGCCCCGGTCACCCCCTAGTCACGCCGCGCCGCTGTCCCCGGCGGGAGGGACCCGCTCTCCGCCTCTGTCCCGCCGGCACCGCCCCCGGGAAGCCCCGCGACTGCGCTGGGGCTGGACCCGAGGACCCCGCTGCAGCCCACCCGGATCCCCGCGGGGACCTCAGATCAGGGGCAGGGCCCGGCCTCCCACGTCCTCAGAAGGTGAATCCTTAGACACGTGGCGTTTCTGTTGCTTTCAGAAGTGGAGGCCATTGAAATAATTCACGTTCTGTTTCTTGTTGTGGTAGAAGAACAAGCCGCCTTGGGTCACTGGCCGTGGTCAGTAAACTTGCTGAAGTTTCCTCTGATCGCTGCTGACTTGTCCCTAAATTCCGGACCTTTTGCATCCCCAGGGGCGTGGTCTGTGAGTCCTGCCGTTTCCTGTTTCACCTTCCTGACCCGGCCACCGCCTCCAGCACAGAGGGGACCACAGCGGTGACCGCCCCGGTGCGGCAGAAGGCGGGACTCTGCTGTGGGGCTTTCTGATGACATTTGCTATCACATCAAGGAAGTTCCCTCCTGTCTCCAGTTTGCAGCGTTGCTTTATTTATTATCATAATATTTATTATCATAATAGTTAATAATTGTTTATTATCACTGAATTTTATATGAAAAGTTTTTGCCTCTCCTAAGATGGTGATGAGACTTTGCGTCCTTAGTTCTCAGGGGGCAGATCATGGTGACTGTCTCCTGGGGTCTGGCGCTCCCCACTGAGCTGCTTCCAGAGGCTGCGACTGATTCTCTGACGTGAACTGCCGGAGACCAGCTCCAGTCAAGTTGTGGGTGCCGGAAAAGGGAGAGAGAGGGTCGGCAAAAGTAACAAACACAGAAGGAGACCTCCATGCATCACTATGCACGTTCTCTCTCTGCGGGCTGTCAGCGTGTTGCAGCTGGAGCCCAGTAGAGCATGAGACAATGCCTTTTATTTAGATTTTTCTCTGCAGGGGGGTTTTGGGTACTATTTTTATTGTATCAGCAAGCTTAAATCAATAGTCCAAAAAGCAGGGAGGAAGCATTTTTAGAGGTCAGCACGTCTTAGGTGATGAACTTGTGCTTTTTTTTTTTTTTCCTGGAATCAGGTTTATCAGATTCAAACCATCCCTTCATTGTCTTGAAGTTATCTTGTGACCTTTTTCTGTTAGCAAGCTGTGGTTAATACACATCCTGTTAACAGGGTGGGAGCCAAATGTAAAAAGAACAGTGGATATTTGAGCAGCATTATCACGCACATTTTAAGGTTATGCATTGGCTATGGCCCTGTAATCTTGATCTAAATGTCAAAGTGTCCTTGCGCACAGCACCATCCCTCACAAAACCAGTTACATTTACCTCTTAGGTCTAATTTTGTAGGTTTAATAATTTTACAGCATATATTTTTATCCCAATATCTAATTCTTAATGATTTATTTAAAACTGGATACCACCAAGTAAAGGGAGTTCTACAGATTCATTCCCATATACTTAATTTATCCCAATCATATAATTTCCCATTAATACCAACCTTTCTCTTGCCATTAATATACCCTCCAGTAAATGATGTTTACCAACTTACATTAGGCTGCAGCTCATATTTAGTTATGAGCAGTGCTTTTGGAACATATGTTGGTGTGGTCAGTTTATCATAAGGGGATAATTTTAAATTGTCCAATTTACTCGGATCCTCTGTGGGAATGTTTAGTTCAATGACCGCATAATTATTTGTGTTATATTTATAATCTTTTGGGAATTCAGAGAACTGCCACACTAACCAAAATATCGAAAGAGAAGGCAAAAGCCACGAAGCTGAGGTAGGAACCCTTACGGTTGTAGCAAGTGCTCGTAGCTGTGGTCCTGCCAGCAGCTCTCCATCCAGTGGCCTTGCCAACTTGGAGAGGGCAGCCCAAGCTGACTCCTTTAGGATCCTGCCATGGCATGGACCGCGCCAGTGAACGTTTTAAAAATTCAGCTTCGCTGTCCCAGAGGAACCTGCTGTGGCAGAGCAGCATGCTTTGCACACGTTGCTAGTTCTGCAGGTTCCAGGTCTGGGGTTTTCTCTGTGGGAAGCTTTTCTTTCTTTAGAAGCAGCTTCATGGAGGTTAGTGGACGTTCAATGAGCTGCCATACAAAGTGCACAACGTGGTGAGTTTTGACATGTTCACACCCATGAAACCATCACACAGTCAAGACAGGGAGTCTGCTCTTCCTGCCCCACCACACCCACTTCTCCAGGAAACCGCCCATGAGCTTTCTGTCTCTGGGGTTCGTTTGCATCTTCTAGAACTTTGTGCACATGGACGCCTGCAGCGTGTGCTCTCTTGTCCGCCTTCTTCCACTCACTCACCCACGTCGCTGTGTGTGTCCACTGTTCGTTTCTTTTTGCTCCTGAGCTGCACTCCACTGCATGGATGTGCCACAGTCTGTCTAGTCACCTGTCGGTGGGTGCTTGGGTCGTCTCAGGTTTGGGCTGCTTTTGATAATGCTGCCGTGACTATTCATGTGCACGTCTGTTTACACAGAGACGTTTTACCTTCTCCTGGGTGAAAATGCAGAATGAAATGGCTGGATCGTGTGGCAGGTGTGTGCTCAGCTTATCACGAAGCTCCTGAGCTGCTTTCTGCAGGGGCCGTACTGTTCTGAGTTTCAGTTTCTCAAACCTTCTCCAAGAACTGGAAGATCAGCCTTTAATTTTAGCCTCTCCAAATGGTGTGCAGTGGCATTAATTTGCATTTTTCTAAAGACTAATGATCTTTCATGTGCTTATTTGCCATTCATATATCTTCTTTGGTAAAGTTAAAATATTTTGACTTTTATTTTACTGGGTTGTTTTCTCATTCTTGACTATGAGAGTCCATTATATTTTCTGGATATAAATCCTTTATTAGGTGTATGATTTGTGAATATTTTCTCCCAGTCTATTGCTTGTCTTTGTTCTCTTAATAGTCTGTTTCAAGGACAAGTTTTTAATTTTGATAAAGTCTAGTTCATCTTGGTTCTTTTACATTTTATATTTCTGGTGTCATATCCAAGAAATATTTCCATAATCCAAGGTCACAGAGATTTTCTTCCATATTTTCTTCTAGAAGTTTTATAATTTTAGGTTTTTACATGTAGGTCTCTGATGCATTTTGGGTTAATTTTTGCATATGGTATGAGGTATACCTTAACATTCAGTTTTTTCCTACTAAATCACTTTTGCATCTTCCACAAAAATCAGTTGTCCATATTTTTATGAATCTATTTCTGTTCTGTTTAGTTTCATTGATCTATTTGTTTATCCTGAGACCATACCACATTGAAGTCTTGAAATCAGGTTGTGTTCGTTCCAAATTTGTTCTTCTTCAAAGTTTTTTCTAGTCTAGGTTCTTAGAGTTTCAATGTGAATTTTAGAATAAGATTATCAATTTGTACAAAAAACCTTTTGGGGTTTTGATTGGGATTGTATTGAATCTATAGATCAGTTCTGAGAACTGATATATTAACAACATCAAGTCTTCTGGTGCATAAACACAGTGTATCCCTGTATTTATTAAAGAAATTAAATTTATAATTAAAAACCTGCCCACAAAGAAAAATCCACACCCAGATGGCTTCTCTCGTAAATTCATCAAATATTTAAGATAAAATAATGCCAATCACACCCAAATTAGAGGGGAGAAATAGAGGAGAAAGAATACTTCCCAAGTCTTTTAATAAGAATGGCATAACTCTGATATTAAAATCTGTCCAAAAAACAAAATTATGAAACAGCAACTTTTGTGAACATAAAATACCTAACAAAAACTAGCTATTAGAATTTAGCAACTTACAAAAAGCATAAAATATCCCAGCCAGGTGTGACTTAGCCCAGGAATGTTGTTTAACATTCAAAAATCATCAAATAAATTCACCATATTAACAGAATAAAGGTAAAAATTATATGATCATCACAATAGATGCAGAAAATCCATTTGGCAAAATTCAACACTTATGCTGAATCTAAGCTTTGTATAGACATGCAAAGGACCTGTAATGGCCCAGAAAAATCTTGGAAAAGAAGAACAAAATGTTAAGAGTTAGAATATTTAGTTTTAATACTTGTTATACAGCTACAACCAACAATGACAATGTAGTACTGGTGTCAAGATAGACAAATGGATAAATTAAACAGCTGGAGAGTTTAGAAATCAGCTCACACAGACACACTCCACTGATCCTCAGCCAAAGTGCAGAGACATTTTAATGGGGGAAAGGAAAAACTTTGACAAATTGTGTTAGATATCCACTTGGGAAAAATGAAAACCTTGACACCATACACAAAAATGAATTTGAGATGGAGCCTAGACATAAATGGAGAGGCTAAAACTACAAAATATCCAGGAGAAAAAGTGTTCTTTACAACTTTGGGAAGGCAAAATTTTTTAAAGAGGCAAACAATTGAGGAACTGTACACTTACTTTGCATTGGATCTAAAATAAATTACATCTCAATTAAGAAACGCTTTGCGAGGTGTTTATATTTCTATATTTCCAAACACATGCAAATGTCTTGTTATCTTTTTGTTGTTGATTTTTCACTTAATTGCTTGGAGTCAGAGACTGGATTCTGCATTATTTTAAAGTCTGATGATTAGTTTGCGACATTAGCCTGATGAGATTTTGTTATGGTGAGTTCATTAGTGTCTGCACAAGTTTGAAATACATGTGTATCTGCAGTTGCCAAATGCAACATCTGCAAACATCTTTGTTAAGTTTGCTAATTGTGTTGTTCAAATCCTTTAATGTCTTTACTGATTTTTTTTCTGTGCTTCCATGTAACTTGCCTGTAGATAGTGTTATAATTTCCCACTGTGAGAATAGCATAGAGATGTTTCTACTATTTCCTTATCAACTGTCTGTAGAGAGTCTGTGGTGATTTCATCTCCTTAATTTCTGATGTTGTAGCTCGTGTCTTTCTCTTTAGTCAACATTATGACTAAAGGTGTGTCCACTTTATTGATCTTTAATAACCAGTTATTAGTTTTGTTGATTTTCTCTGATCTGTTTTCAGTTTTGCCAATTTCTGCTCTTGTGTTCACTATTTACTTTCTTCTGCTTGCTCTTGTTTTTTTCTAGTTTCTTAAGGGAAAAATTTTTATTGATTTGAGAACTTTCTTCTTTTTGTATATAAGCATTTAATGCTATGAATTTTCCATTAATCCTGTGTGGTTTACATTTTAAATATTTGGGGATTTCCTAGATGTCTTCCTGTTATTGATTTCAAGCTTAATTTGAATAGGATTAGAGAACATATTTCACACAATTTCTTTTTTTTTTTAATTTAAGGTTTTTTTTAAAATGTCCTAAAGTGTGTTCTATGCTGGTGAATGATTCATGTACACTTGAAAGAAGGCACATTTGGATGTTGTTAATGGATAATGTAGGTCAATTAAGTTGAGCTGAATGATTGTGTTATTTGGGTCTTCTATATTCTAGCTGATTTTCTATTAGCCTGTTCTATTGATTACTGAGGAAAGAGTGTTGAAGTCTTCAAGTATAATTGTGTATTTTAAATTTCTTCTTTGAGTTATATCAGTTTTTGATGCGTGTATTTTGAAGCTCTGTTGTTAGGTGCATATGCATTTAGGGTTGTGATATCTTCTTGGTAAATTAGCCCTTTCATCATTATGTAATGACCTCTTTTATCTCTTGTGGTATTTCTTGTTTCAAAGTCTGCTTTATTTGACCATAATACAACCAGTCCACATTTTTCAATTAGCCTTTTGTTTTTTGTCCTTTTTCATCTTTTACATTTTAACCTGAGTCATTATACTTAAGGTGGGTGTCTTGAAGACAGCATACAGTTGGGTCCTCTTTTTTTAAGTTTATATTTTGAAATGATCATAGAGTCACAGATAAATACCCAGGATGGTCCCGTGCCTGCCTTACACATCCTCTTCCAGGGCTGTCTTGTGCAGCTGCAGCACAACATCGGAACCAGGAAGCCAACATTGACATGACCTGCAGAACTGTTCACATTTCAGTAGTTGTGCACGTTCTCTGTGTGTGTGTGTGCGCGTGTACACGTGTGTGTGTAACTTGAGATTTTATCATGTGTGCAGCATAGAACCACCATGGCAATCAAGTCACTTAACTGTATCATCGCCGTGAGACTTCTCATGCTACCCCCTTATGGTCACATCCCCTTCACCCCCACATACCTAATCCAAGGAAACACTAATCTGTTCTCCATCTCTACAAATAGGTCATTTCAAAAATGTTATATAAACGAAATCATGCGGTATGTATCCTTTTGAGATTGGCTTCTTTCATTCAGCATGACTTCCTTGAGGGTCATCTAGGTCGTTGCATGTTTTAACAGTTCGTTTCTTTTTATTGCTGGATAGTGTGCCATGATATGGACATACCACGGTTTGTTTAACCATTTACCCACTGAAGAACATTTAAGTAGTTTCCAGTTTCATAAAGCTGCTATGAAAGCTGGTGTACAGTTTTTGCAGGAAAACAAGTTTTCATTTCTTTGGGCTAAATGCCCAAGAGTGCAGTTTCTGAGTCATATGGTAGGCTCAGTGTTAGGTCTAAGAGGAGCTGCTGAGGTGCTCTCCAGAGTGACCATGGCTGTGCCACTTTACTTTCCCATGAATGATGAGTGAGCGATTCAGTTTCTCAGGCTTTTTGTCAGCATTTGATGTTATCATTGTTTTTTAAAAGTCATTCTGGTAGTTGTGCTGTGATGGTTAATTTTATGTGTCAACCTGACTGAGCCATGGGGTGCCCAGATATTTGGTCAAATATTATTCTGTTTCTGTGAGGGTGTTTTTGAATGAGCTTAACATTTAAATTGATAGGCCACGTAAAGCAGATGGTGCTCCCTAGTGTGGGTGAGCCTCATCCAATTAGTTGAAGACCTGAGCAGAGCATAAGGCTGACTCCACCCCACCCCCACCTCTGAATAAGGGGGAATGCCTTCTGTCTGACTGATTTTGAGCTTGGGTATTTTTTACCCCTGCCTTCAGGCTTGAACTGAAACATCAGTTCTTCCTGGGTCTCGAGCCTCTGGCCTTCAGACTGGAACTACACCATCAGCTCTGTTGGATTTGCAGCTTGTCAGCCTCCATGAGCATGTGAACCAACTCTTTATACTAAATCTCTTTACTATACACACGCACAAACACACGCATGCACCCTGTTGATTCTGTTCCTCTGGAGAACCCTGATTCATACAGATTCTGGTACTGAGAGTGGGGTGCTGCCGTGACAAATACTAATGATGCAGAAGCAGCTTTGGAACTGGGTAATGGGTAGAGGCTGGAGGAGTTTTGAGGTGCGTGCTGGAAAATGCCTGGATTACCATGAAGGAACTGTTGGTAGGAGCACAGACATTCAAGGCAATTCTGGTGAGTGCATATGCAGAAAAAGGGGGAGGTATGAAGAAAGCCTCTATTATCTCAGAGAATACAGGTGTGTGTGTGTGTGTGTGTGTGTGTGTGTGTGTGTGTGTGTGTGTATTTATGGTTTGGTGCATACACATTTAGAATTGACAGATCAGTTTCGACCAGGTGTAAGATATCATTTTTTCCTGTATGGGTGCAGAAATCAAGGTTATCAATTATTACGTTACATAATTGGATATATAGAAGAATTGGGTAAGTTAAGTGGGTAAGCTTATCTTTTAGAATTCAAGGTAACATGAAAAATTATAAATTGAAAACAATAGTAATAGTAGAGTCTAAAAATAGATTGCTCTATCTTTTTGGTGGATTGATCCTTTTATCATTACGTAATGTCCCTTTTCTCTCTAGCAATTTTCTTTTGTCTGAAATCTTTTCTCTGATATTAGTATAGCCATTCCTGCTTTTTTTGATTAATATTTACATTTTTTTGCATCCTTTTACTTTCAACTCACTATGTCATGTTGGAAGGGAGTTTCTTACAAATAACGCATATTTTATTCTTTTTTTAAAAACTCATGCTGTTAATATATGTCTTTTAATTTGTGTATTTAGGTCATTTACATTTAAAGTAATTATTGACATACTGGGGCCTAGGTCTGCCATTTCACTTTTTGTTTTCTTTTGTCATTTCACTTTTTGTTTTCTTTTGTTCCCACTCTTTGTCATGCCTCTGTTTTTCTTCTTCTTCTTGTCACCTGTGGGTTCTGTGAACATTTTCTAGAGTTCCATTTTGATGCATTTCTGATATTTTTGAGTGTATGATTTTGTATAATTTTCTCATTGGTTGCTCTAGGTGTTACTATATACATGCATAACTTGTCACAGCCTCTGTTGTTGACATTTTGCTACTTTGGGTGAAATGTAGAAAAACCTTCCTTACATTTAGTTCCTTTGCCCTCCCACTTAAAATATCATTGCCCTAAGTGTTTCCTCTATATACATTGAACACCACATCAGGTAATGTCATAATTGTGGCTTCAAACAGAAAAAATGATTAACTGTCCCGACCTGCAGGATATTCAATGCAGACCCTGGAGGGGGGAGTGGGAATGGGATGGAAGCAAGAGACGCGAGAAATGGAAACAAGACAGTATTCTGATCAAGTCTCGTTTATTGGTTTGAAAGTTACAGCTTATATAGGGGAAAAGCAGGCATGCTGCAAAGGGTCTGGAATGTAAAGGTATGATAACATCTTGAGGAGAAACAAAGACAGGACATTCAAAGTAAAGGTTGCTGCCCAGAATGTTTATGTTTAAACAGTTTCTGGAGAAGGATAAAAGGTCACTTGCAAATTAACTTGCATAGCCAGGAGCAAGCAGTTTCTGGCACAAGCAGATTGCGAGGCAACTGTCACATAAGCACGGTCACACAAAGAGGGGAGTGAGGATGCTCGCTCCCAACATATTTCCCCTTTCTGATTTTATAAAATTCGACATAGCCCTGGTATGCAAGAGCTGTGTCTGGCTTAGGTTGGGGTGTCCTGCTCTTTAACAGCTTACCCGTCATTGAGATCATCCATAGCAAGATGGATGCCCCTGTCTTAGGTTGCTGAAGAGCAACACCCTCTTACCCATATTTGACTAACCAGCTCTATTCCTTGAAGGGCGATTATGTCTTGAGACCCCATCAGGGGGTTGTTCCATTTCCAGTCATTGGTAATGAATCTGAATGGGCCATGCTTGAATAGCCTCTATCTGTTGTTTAATAAAAGCGGTGACCTTATTGAATAGAAAAGGCCCCAAAGATAGCAAAAGAGGTAAACCCAAGAGAGGTCCTAATAAAGGTAAAAGATAAGGTAAAAATCCATTAAGCCCAGTCCACAAGGGGTTGTCAGCTAGTTGTCTTCTTCGTTTTTCCAAGTCTTCTTGCAACTGTTTGATGCGATTATCCACAATTCCAGACTTGTTTGCATAGAAGCAGCATTTCTCCTGTAAAGCCAAACAGATACCTCCTTGCTCTGCAGTTAGTAAATCAAGACCTCTTCGATTTTGTAAAACTACTTCTGCTAAAGAGTCTAGTTGATCTTGTAAATCTTGAATAGTTTGAGAAAGGGTCTGCACATCTGAAATTAGTTGTTTAGATAATTTAGTATACTGAGATATGGAGTGCTTAAGACCAGCAGTCCCAGGGGCCACTGCAGCAGTGATTCCCAGTCCCGCAAGCAAGGGAATAAATTGTGTAGCTCTTTTTACTCTTCCAGCTATATGTTCAAAAGTGGGAATGGGCACGGATTCAGACCCTGGTATAACATCCACATCAGGAAGAAGAAGAGCTAGGACACACAACCCAGTCCAATTAGTGGGTAATTGGGAATAAGCTTGATTACTGCCACAAACGAAAACTGAACTATTATGGGCACATAGGGGAGTAGAGACATTGATAAAAGATTGACAGCTTGCAAAAGCTGCAAAGCCTACATCAATTTCAAAACTATTATTAATAGGAGAAAGGAAACAGTAACATTATAAAACTGTAACGGCTATACCAGTAAGGGGGCAGTTAAAGGACATCGATTATCAATAGAGTAATTGAGAAATGGATAAGAGAAAGCCACAGGAATGGGTTGGCCCATAACTAAGCACAACCAACAATCCTGTGCAAGGCCAGGATTAGTTACATTGAGCAATTTATGAGTTGCATAAAGGAGGTGAGAAGTTTGAGGATCCAAATCTAATTCATCTCTATTTTTTGGTAGAGCCAATGGGTGATAAGTAAGTTGAGGAAACAAAGTGTCATGCATTTCTTGAATCTTTTCCTCTACTTTAAGGGTTCTAGTTTGATCTTATGGGCCACCTCCATCAGACATATAGACAGAGGGAGTGATAGACCAGCATATAGGATTCCCTACGGGTCCTAAACAGGGAGCTTGGGCATATTTATTAGAAGCAAGCCCCACTGCAGATGGAGGGTCAGCAAGATCCCCTCCAAATGTTCCTTCATAATTTCTGGTTAGGATAGCAGTAAAATATGTCTGACTATTTGAGATACACAACTGATATGAACCATAACAGGTACTATGTAATGTTTCAACAAAAGATTGACAGGGACAAGGCTTAGGGACACCATTGTCAGTGGGTGCAAACTGTGGTTTATCCACACATCTATAAGCAGGGGATGTTGGAGCCAGATAAGCCAAACGTGCACCACAATCAACAACAGCTATGTATGGTGAATGAGGACTAAGAATAGTGCCACCTTTACAGTCAAAAGGCTTACCAAACTGTTTATTTATCAGTTGACGAGCAAGTCCAGGATCACCAAAACCCGAATGGACCTGGGGCCAGGGGGCCAATAATCCAAAAAGGAATAAGAATATCACGAACATAAAAAGAGAGAAAAAAGAAATATACTCAG
>NW_007733834.1:64439-67333 GCF_000696425.1 Galeopterus variegatus
TATATGGAATGCCAGTAATGTGTTGAATTTGGAATTGAGCACAAAAATCTTTGAAAGATCTAGATGAATAACCAGGGCCATTGTCAGTTTTTATTTGTTTTGGTACACCTAAAACAGAAAAACAATGTAACAAATGAGCAATAACATGTTTGGTTGCTTCACCTGATTGTAAAGCAGCCAATATGAAACCACTAAAGGTATCTATAGAGACATGAGCATATTTTAGATTGCCAAAATCTGAAAAATGAGTGACATCCATCTGCCAAAGCGTATTTGGGAGGAGACCTCGCGGGTTGACTCCAAGATGAGGTACAGGTAAATAAGTAACACAGGCAGGACATTGTTTGACTATTTGTCTTGCTTGTTCTTGGGTAATTTTATACAGGGACTGAAGGGTATGGGCATTAAGGTGGTGAAGAGAATGGGCAGCTTGAGCCTCAGATACAGGATCATTAAGGACAGCGCCTACTAAATTTACAGCCATATCTGCCATTTTGTTGCCTGCAGTTAAAGGGCCAGGTAGATTATAATGTGCCCTAATATGGCCAATATAAAAAGGAGCACGTCATTTCTGAATTAATATTTGGCATTGAGAAGAAAGAGCAGTGGCAGTGGAGGTATTTTTAATTTGAGGGACAGTTTCCAACAAAGGTATAGAGCTAGCAAGATAAGCACTGTCAGTATAAAGACTAAAAGGTTGTTCTGGGAACTTTGAAAAAACTTGAATTATGGCATACAATTCTACAAGTTGAGCAGATTTATATTGTGTAACAAAGCGGGTGGGTCTATCAAATACAACATAAGCAGCAATTCCGGACGAGGAACCATCAGTAAAAACCAATAGAGCATCGTGAAGTGGTGACAAACGAGTAACCTTACGAAAAACAAATGCATATAGGGAACAAAATTGAATAAGTTTATCAGATGGGTAATGATTATCCAGTGTACCTTCATATGAGGCACAAGCAATTATCCATGAGTCAGAATTTTGTAACAGCCAGGAAACCTGTTGTTGTGTATAAGGTTGGATTATTTTGTATGGCTCTAAACCAAAATATTTTCTACTGTTTTCTCGACCCAAAATTATCAGATCAGCAACAGCATCAAAATCTAGTAATAGGGTCCTTTTTGGGGAAGAAGGGAGATGAATCCACATAATAGGATTATTTTGCCAAAACAATCTCGTTGGAGTTACAGGTGTATTGAATATGATAAAAAGAAGAGGTTGGCTATAGTCTAGAAAAGTAACAAATTGAGCTGCTATGGCATCTTCCACTTTGTGTAATGCCAATAAAGCACCTGGAGAAAAAGATTGAGGAGAAGAAGGATCAGGATCTCCTTTTAAAATATCAAACAATGGCTTTAGATCTCCGGTAGTGAGCTTTAAATAAGGATGAAGCCAATTTATATCTCCCAGAATTTTTTGAAAATCGTTAAGGGTCTGTAAATGATTAGTCCGTAAGGAGATTTTTTGATGAGTAATTTTTCGTCCAGGGATATAAAAACCTAAGAAGGTATAAGGATCATAAAGCTGGACTTTATCAGGAGCCACTTGAAGACCAGCAGAAGCTAAATGCTGTTTGAGTTGAGAAAAACACTGTAAAACTTATGGTTTAGCACTCCAGCCAACAAAATATCATCCATATAATGTATAATATATAAATCTTTCCAAGTCTCTAACAGGTTTAAGTACAGTTGCTACATATTTCTGACACAAAGTAGGGCTGTTAGCCATTCCTTGAGGCAGAACCCGCCATTGATTGATATCTGAACCCACTGAAGTGATCTTCATGGGTTCTTTAAAATTTACAGAAGGAGACAAAGTAGGGCTGTTAGCCATTCCTTGAGGCAGAACCCGCCATTGATTGATATCTGAACCCACTGAAGTGATCTTCATGGGTTCTTTAAAATTTACAGAAGGAAGGCTGAAAGCAAAACGCTTTTGATCATTTTTGTGCAAAGGAATAGTAAAAAAGCAATCTTTAAGGTCTATAACAACAACATAAGAATTAGAAGGAATTGCCACTGGAGATGGCAAACCTGGTTGTAATGCTCCCATAATAACCATAGTAGCATTGACCATTCTCAAATCCTGAATTAATCTCCATTTTCCAGATTTCTTTTTAATCACAAATATAGGACTATTCCAAGGTGAGGTACTTTCAATAATATGCCCCGCTGACAATTGTTCCTGCACTAATTGCTCAGCAGCACATAATTTTTCAGAAGTCAATGGCCATTGATCAACCCAAACAGGTGTATCATCATAATTTTTTTGTTCCTCAATACTAGAATAGTTCCCTGTACCCATTAACATTTCCAAGTCCCACCTATTGCCAGCTTCCTGATTACGTTTAGCTGTTTCTTTACAGTTTTCAAAAAACTCAGACTTCCATAAAAGATGATCCCTGCCTGAAAGAGTTGCTCAAACAAGAGTATTCCAATCAATAGGAGTAAGCCAGCTTTCAGCCACTGATTCCAATATTGCCAAGGTATATGGAGCAGTAGGGCCATATTGTGAAATAGCCCCCTTTAGTTCTTTAATAACATTAAAAGCTAGTCGGTCATGTTTATGAGTAGGCCGCCCTCCCGAGGCATTGAGTACCTCTGTAACATAGGTGAATCCGAAAAGCCAGGGGAGTGAGCTATGTCATGATCATGTGTAGATTGTAACTCTCGCAACTTTGTTATAAGAAGTTGCAATTTCTCCTCCAATAAGATTTGTTTCTCCAAATAATGAATCTTAGATTCCATAGTCTTTAAAGATTCGTCGGCTGAGGAGCCCATGGGAGCAGAAGGAGTATTATAAGGGGGGGGGGGTGAGGTTGCTGCAAATCAGCCAAAAAAGCAGCCACAGGTGGCTTATAGCAGTCAGCTTCATACTGAGCAGCCTC